>NW_026271427.1:0-3460 GCF_000697945.3 Frankliniella occidentalis | reverse complement strand
GGGGGCGTTTGGGGCTCGGGGGCCGCGCTGACGACAACCGCTCCCTATCATCGGGTGGGTGTGTAGTGGGGTGGGGGCGTCCCCTCGCCTCCTCTCCAGGGGGTGCAGGAGTCGCGGGGGCGGGGCGCGCAGGGTTTGCGTGCCGCGGCCGCCGCCACCACTGCCATCCGCTTATCGGTCAGGCCATCTCGGACCTCACCTGGACGCCGTTCGGAAAACCGTTTCCCCCTCTCTCTCCGCTGCGGCGGCGCCCCTCTGGCGGGGAGGGGAGGGTTGGGGAGGACGCATAGGCGCTGAAAGAGGTCGTGGTTTTGACAGCGCGCGTGATCGTGACTGTCAGCATTTTCTTTTTGGGGCGTGAGGGGTGGGTGCTGGGACAGGCCCGACAGGACACTGGTAGGGCGGACAAAAACAATGTCGGCCAACCCCTTCCCGCACGCACTTGTCTCCGTGGTTCTTGTTGTTCACGCGCGCTTTTCTCATGATTCTGGTGGTTTTGTTGAAAGAGTCTGCAGCGCCCGGTCAGCGTGGTCAGCAGCATGGCGCTCTGCGGGGTGCGCGGGGCGGCGATCCTCGCCCTGACAGTGAGTACCCAACCCACACCGCATCGCTCCACATCAACATCAGTGTTGACTCGCTATTGCTGGGTAACGCAGGGGGCAGGCTTTCGCTATCGAGAGCAGCCATCCCCCTGCAGCCTGGACATGTATTGACCGTGTGGTCGTTGCACCCAGGCCGTCCTGCTCGTGTCCTCGTCAGCGCTGCCGGCGGCTGACACGGCCGACATGCAGTCGTCGGGCGAACAGGCCGTGTCCGCGTCCGACGTGTCCTCGTCAGACGCATCCGCCTCGACCTCGGACATGGCGTCGTCATCGGGGGCCTCATCAGTGACCGCCCCGTCGACGGCCCCGCCCACCACTGCCGCCACCACGCCCGAAGCCACGATGCCGGCTACTTCCCCGACAACAGTCACCCCAACGACGACGATGAGGACGACGACGACGACTAGGAGACCAACGACGAGAACAACAAGGACCACTCCAAGAAGGACCACACCCACAACCCCAGCGACGACCAGGACGACAAGAACTACCAGGACTACTCCCACGACCACAATGACCACCAGAACGACCAGGACGACAAGAACCACAGCAACCACCCGAACCACAAGAACGACACCCCGTACCATGACTACAAGAACCGCAGCACCCACGAGGACAACAAGGAATGGCAGGACTACGCGGACCACCCCGACGACCACAACGCCCTCCACCACGACTGTGGGCGGTAGGGACATGAACAATGCGTCGACTACGCCCGACATGAGCTCTGGAGGAACAACCGAAAATCCGACAGCACTACCCCAGAGTAGAACCACGACTTCTGACATGGACGACATGAACAACACGATGTCGTCCATGGACGCAATGGACATGTCGACCACTCCAATAGACTACCCCGACGAAACGACTACTGCCGGACCCAACATAATCCCGATCCCCGCGCCCATACCTCTGCCGATCCCCATCCCCATCCCGATCCCATTCCCGATCGGGCACCCCCACGGGGGTGACCATGGGGGAGGGCATGCGCTCGGGGACGCCGTGGCCTCGGATGACGGCGAGGTCTGGGACGACGAGGAGCTTGTGCAGGCCTTGGCCGAGGCGTTGCACATACTCGCCCCCAAGCCCATCTTCGCGCTGCTGCTGGGAGAGGTCGGCCGGGAGCTGGACAACGAGGACGGCAGCAGCAGCAGCGAGGAGGACTACGACGACGACTACTGGGTAGACTGGGATCGGCGACGGCGGCGGAAGAGGGACACGGGGGACGAGAGGGAGGAGGATGAGGAGGAGGAGGACGAGGACGACCACAAGAATGCCGACGACGAGAAGGCCTGGCACACTCTGGCGGCCAGGAGGGGCAAGGCGATTGCAAACGCGCTCAATATCCTGCAGCGGCAGCGTGGTGACAAACCCACCGACCTGCAGTTCAAGGCGACGCTGAAGAAAGCGTTTCACCGCGCCAGGGCCAGGGTGATGGGAGCCACTGCCGAGTCGCGCACCGCACCGGATCCACGACCGGACTTGGCGCTCCTGGCCAGCAGGGCTCTAGGGGTGAGCAGGTCGCAGGTCGCCAAGGCTTTCAGCGAGATGGCAACCCGCTGGGTTGGCGAGGCCCTGTACGATCTGCTGTTCGAGGACGGCGACGACGACGGCCTGGACGACAACCCGTGGAGCCTTAACTGGGACGCCGACGTCAAGGTCAACGGGAGCTTTAACTTGGCCAGCAACGCATCCTCGGCGTCGTCCGCAGCGCCATCACCAGCGCCACGAGCGTCGAGGAAGACCTCGCCGTCGGGGTCCTCCAGGACGAAGGACGACCGCGACCTGGACCTGAGCCCGACTTCCGTCGCCTACTTCTTCCTCGAGCTCGTGGGCACATTGGTGGGCCTCGGCTGGGGGGCGTTGATTGTCGCCCAGCAAGCGGGCTGAATAGTGGGTCAACGTGATAGTGCTCCATACTCCGGGACCTACGGGAGAGAGAAAAAGAGAGCGAGCTAGCTCCATACCTCTTCCGCGCAGCCGGGCTGCGGGGAGAGTGATCAGTGCCAATCCTAATTTTAAGCTGACTTATTGTGTATGATAGACCCTACGATAAATACCTATTTATTTATAGACTTTCGAGTAACTCTGCGACTGGCCTGTGTGCCTTCGGTTCACTGATTTCTATTCATCAGCTCAAAATGTTTGCAGCAAAGACGAATAAACCACTGAGTGCCTGTGTTCGGTATTTCTTTCAGTCTCGACGGTTTTGATGAGCACGGTGCGTATGCAGTGCGTCATGCGTCTGGGCAGTCTGGGCGCCACCACCGCACCCGTGCCGCCCCCGGCCCAGGGCCCGGGCATCGATTTGACCCGCATGTTGTCCGTATGTCGGGGGCTCATGGAGTTACGTGAGTCTACGAGACTACCCACTGAACCGCATGCGCAGGTTGCATAACTGCGATATCCTGGGGAACAAACGGAAATGTGTCGTGTGTGTTTTGGGTAGTGACACACGCCAAACTCTACAACTTGAAACGAATGAATTATTTTATATTTTATTAGTTACGAGATCTATGATACATTTACACATAATCAGTCGTTGAAAGTAAACCAAGAAACTTTCTTTTGTCCTACCAATAAATTATTAAATACGAAAATATTTGACACATATGAAGCGGTAACGTTTCACATAATCATTTGTGAATCCTTTCAAAAAGTCCTTACACCTAAATGGTAACACACTGGTTGAGGTTTTCCGTCTTCGTCCGACTAGCATTTCGAGTAAGACATAAGTGGGAGCCCGAGAGCTTTCCTCGAGCTAAGTACACTTTGGGCATTTGCTCTGCGCAGTCGTGTTCCTCGCGACCAGGACGCCCGATCCCGTGTCGCCTCGAGACTGATTGCAGGGCGGGGGG
>NW_026271426.1:0-3760 GCF_000697945.3 Frankliniella occidentalis | reverse complement strand
TTTTCAAGGTAGCGCTGTAAAATTACAGAATAGCTGTCAGACTACAACATCGGTTGTAGAATCCGCCATAAATATATTTCGGATATTAATAATTTTTTTCCGTTTTGGTATGATAATTTGCGTGTTTCTCATGCATTTATCGCGAGTTTTTTCCTCGTTTGAGGACTTTCTTTGCAACTTTTGCACTTTGCAAAGCAGTTACCCACGAAAACCTGTGGATTTGTAAAAATCAGGATAACTTTACAACCGCGCTCTAATTTTACAGTGCCACCATAATTTTACAGCTGTGTCAATAAATTACAGCATTCCTCGTAAAACTACAGCTCCAACCAAAATCGTGTTTTACGGATAGGGCTGTTTTTTTTCCCAAAAGCCTGTAAAATGTTCAGCTGTAAAATTTCGATATATTTTTAACAGTGTACATCAAACTCTTCTGCTTATTTGCTTACGAATTTTTAAAAAAATAACGCGCGCAGTTTGTAGATCGTGTATTGTTTGTCAAACAGTCCTAAAACTTGACTTTTTGGCATTGTTTTCATTGTATCCACCTCTAGGGCCGAAACAGTAAAAGATACGGCAAATCCGAGGGTAGTTACTGATTCAGAATGTGTCGTTTTGGGGAGGTACCGACATTTTACGATTGGACGCCTCCTTGTACGTCTTTATGTGCAACATGGTCACTTTCGACGTATTTCCGTTGAGAAAAGCACTCTAGCGCCCAAACGGTGCAAGATAGAGTCAAACAGACAAAATATTCGCCCGAAGGGCTCTTCTTCCACGAGTTTCCCCTTAGGAGATGATTAAAAAATAATACCTACATATTGGACCAACCTCTATTGCTTTGCTACCCCATTTCACCCCCTTAGCTTAGGGGTGGTTAGGGGTGGTTCGTTGTCCAGGAGTGACCCCTCAGATATCCTGAAATTTGTAGACCTCTAGCTCATCTCCTGCCACTAACACGGACGACAGACAGACGGACACGAGAGCGGTTGGATAAGCCCGCTTTAATGCTTTTTCTAAAAGCAGAAGGGCGGGCTAAAAAGCGAAAACCGGTGAAAATGCGTGGGTCGCCTACCCGAACCTTCCGTCAGGTGCAATAGGAAATTTGAACGCCCATAAAATCTATCCTAAAGAAAATTTTAAATGCCTATTCGGGCCGCATCCTCTATCTTGTCCGGGGGGAAAATCACTTGCGAAACAGTTCGTACACCTCCCCGCGAAATAGTCCGAAATGAAGGTGAAATAGGGCGAAATAGACCCGAAATAGACGCGAAATAGTCGGTGAAATAGTTGCAAAATACCGCCAAAGTACCGCGTAATACCCTGAAATAAAACGAGATGGGCGAGAAATAACCGAAATGGCAGAAGTACCACGAAATAACCCGTACGCTACGAACCCAAGTAATTTCCCCCTCGATTGTGTCCATAAGTTTAATTTTTTAAGTTAATTTTCGGCTACCATTTTAGCCTTTTTAGCTTTAAGGTCTGATAACTGCTGGCACAAAGAACGCCTTTTCGCGTCATTTGTCAATCTTTCTTCACGTTCTTTCTTCCTTTTATCGGGATAGTCCCCATAGCGATCTCTTGCGTTGCGGAACGACAGAATCATTTTCTAGTCAATGTTTGTATTGAATATACCACATGCAGTCTTGATTGCATCATTTATCTGTCGTTGGGAAACTAAGGATTTCTCTAGCTGATTTTCTAGAACCATTTCTTTGTTAATTGAAAACCCGCGCTCCACAAGGGCCTGTCCATGTGACATGATAAGAACTTTCTTCAGAAAGTCATACAAACTCTTATATTCTACTGTTTCTTTAAGTACATCTCTCCAAAAATGGACAACTCTTTGAACCTCTCTCTTATACTCAATACATAGGGCAAGAAATTCCTTAAAAGATGTGAGTGCTTTAAATTCTTTTTCAATCTTGTCACAGAGTTTGCTTGGCACCCAGTTTCTTGATGAGAAAGTTTCAAACGCAGAGGTGAGCCTTGACTTACTCACGCTTGTCTGACTAGCTATAAGACTAGGGTCACAAAAAGTTATGGCCTTACACACCGAATACTGCAATGGACTCTTTTTCAGTAGGTAGGACGTCATGTTGACTAGAAAAGACCTCCACTCATCCCTGAAAGTCTTAATTTTATCTGCACTTTGACTAAGCTTTTTCAGTTCACTTCTAACAGCATGCCCTAGATTTATTTTAGAAGATTGTAATAAATTAGCTTCTATCTTAAGATCTACATCACAAACAGATTTGGCTTATTTACCTAAAACATCTTTTACCACGAAAATAGACATCAAGTCGCGAATCATCGCAGTTAGATCATGGCACAGAAATGGTGACATGGGAGCTTCACACTGCACTGTAAAAGCTAGAGAGTACAATTGTCCTCTTTATGTAGTTCGCCAAAAGTTCACCCTACGAGGAGGTCTGTGGCCGCCTTAATGAGGACAAATGTATCCGTCCTAGGGGTACTTCGATCCTGTTTACCGTCCGCCGACGGCGTCTCGATGTCCTCCTTCAGGTGTCTCTCCGTACCCCACACACGGCGACAATTGTCCTCCTTGTGGTGCGTCCCTGTCCTCCTTCAGGTGTCTCTCCGTACCCCACGCACGGCGACAATTGTCCTCCTTGTGGTGCGTCCTTGTCCTCCTTCGAGGAGTATCCCTGTCCTCGCGTCCATGTCCATGCCCGCCGAGGGTTCCGAAAGCAGTGTACTTCCCGCGGAATGTTACAGAATGTCTTTTGCAAAAGTTGGGCCAAAAAAGTTTTTAGCAGATGATACGTAGTAATCAGCAGCTTGTGCTCAAGTAAAGTGCAAAAGTCCGTTTGTTAGTTGAAGCGTGAAGTTGTCAGTTGTCAGCGTCAAAAGCAGAAACGCCGTAGCGCTGCCAGCCGGACGCCGTAGCGCTGGCAGCCGAACGTGGAGCGGTCCAGCCAGCAGCCAGCCTAAAGTATTGGGGGAGTGCGGGAAAAGCCGTGCTAGCGTGCTCGCGTGCTCCGTCGGTCGCTGCTGCACTGCACCGCGTCCCGAGGCGACGGGCCGCGGCAACGGACTCTTTGTTCTAGCGCTACGAGCTGCGCCCGCCCGCCGTCCCGCGTCGTGCGTCGCGCCGGCCGCCGCTGCGCTTGCCCTGCCTCGTCGCGTCGCGACGGACGCGCGGCCCTAGATTTTATGGCCGTGTGGCTGGCAGTAAGGCAGTAGGGCCATACTCCGTGTTATGCGCATCAATGGCTCTGATGACTGAAAGAACCAATGCCTTCTTAATTGGTTCAAATATTGATCCAAGGTGCAAAATACGCACAAGTTAAGGTCTAACCGAGGGGTACACCACTCTTAAAAGTAGGTGTACGCGCTTAAAAAAGTCAAGAAAAAAGTCAAGATAAAGTCAAAAAGTCATTTGAAAAGTCAAAAATAGTCAAAAAGTCAAATAAAAAGTCAAAAAAGTCAAATAAAGTCAAAAAAAAGGCAATGAAAGTCGACGAGAAGTCAGAGAAAAGGCACTGAAAAAGTCAACAGAAAGTCAACATGCGAGTGCAATATCTGCCTGTAAGGGGCCAAAAAGCTACGGAACTGTGATTGTATCGGAAAGTCCTAGATCACTGTCTTTTAAAGAGGGAGGGGGGTGGGTGATGGGTGAAGAGAGAAAAATAAAATTATCGGATTTCATGGGATTTCTTCACCAAAAAACGTAAATACTGAAAATACCTTGTTCTTCTTACTTAGGGGGTGTACTCTGATTACGAATTTTCTT
>NW_026271425.1:0-1053 GCF_000697945.3 Frankliniella occidentalis | reverse complement strand
CTCCCTCTCTCTCCCTCTCTCTCCCTCTCCCTCCCTCTCCCCCCCTTCTCTCTCTCTCTCTCACTCTGCCCTCCCACGGGCCGCCATTGTGTGGGCGTAGGCCTTAGCGCGCGTCATTGTGCGGTAGCCGGTAGAAAGTCGGGGCGGGGCGGGCGCAGCATGCGAAAAGCGCTTCAATTTGTATCATCGCTGCCCCTCCGTGGCCCCGCCACAGCAGCAGCTTGCGCCGCTTGCGCCGCCACCACGGCTCTGTCCCTCCGCGGCCGCGCTCGCGGCGGTCGCGCTCACACGCGCGCGCGGGGTTTCTCCGGCATCTTGTCCATTCCCATTCTGGCTGTGCTGTGCTCTGTGCGTGCACGCGCCGCGCCGCGCCACCTCCTCCCGCTTGCTCCTTTCACTCAGCTGCGCGGCTCCCCATTCACTGCTGGACGCGCTTTTCCTCGGACAAGTGCGCCCGCCAGTGCGCGGGCGTTATCATTTGGGTCCAAATGCAGTGACGGCCCTTGTGGCCATCACGGCAGGTGCGGATCAGCTGCTGGGCGGTCGATGGCCGAGGATGCGAGGGAGAAAGGAGGGCGGGAGGAGGAGGGGCTGGCGGGCGCGGGGCTGCGGTGTATGGGCGGTATGTGGCGAACTATATCCACCGCGAAGAAAGGAATTTATGTGACAATGAATGAGCGGGGCGCCCTCGCTCTCTGTCTCTCGCCCTTCTCTCTCTCCCTTCCTTTCTAGCTCGGGGTTTCGCGGCCCCGCCCCCTTTCTCTCGCTCTGTCTCTCTCTTGCGCACCAAGAAACATGCCTCTCGCGACTATTAATGGGGAAGCCCATCTTTACTCGGAGCGAAAGAGAGGAAAAGAGAGAGAGAAAGAATGAGAGGGGGAGAGGGAGAGAGAGACTTACAGAGACTGCGCAACATACTCATCCGCGCGGCCAGCGCTGCTGGCACTGTGGAATGCGGTATGATTCTGACTTGGTTGGGCGGGGGGGCTCGCGACACAGGCGCGTCTCTGGGGCCACAAATTCGAAATTCTTCTTGATCTCTCTGAGGGCTTA
>NW_026271424.1:0-1573 GCF_000697945.3 Frankliniella occidentalis | reverse complement strand
TAATCTGATTACAAATTTCTGTAAACGGGATACAAATTTCTGTAACATGGAAACAGAAATCTGTATGTGCGTTCAAAACTTTGCGGTTTTAACGTTCAATTTGGACACGATATAAGTAGCAGTTAGACTGAATCAAGCACCATATACGATAAAATCAATTTTCAAAGTATTCACATATAAAGCCCATCTAATAGCCTGATAGCTAAGGGAAAGGCTCAGGGACCAGCCAAGACGTGGGGAAGCATGACACCGGGTCGGAGCACGGCTGCTCGCAGGTAGTCGCCTTAGCCGCGTGGGCTAAGGCGTCGAATTCCAACCCAGAGGTTCGGGGTTCAACTCCCTGTTAGGTAAGGTACAACTTTGAAGTTAACTGCCTGTCATGTGTGGGCAACATCTAAAATGAGACAACCAGCAGGAAAAAAATATTTTTCTTTCATATCGGAGTATGAACATTAACGTATTTTCTTCTGTATCGATGGATACAAATTTCTGTATCCGTATTACAAATTTGTTTTTGTATCCGAAAGAATACAATTTTTTGTATCACGGATGCTGAAAAAACTGCATATCCAAATTACAGATTTTTGTACTAATTTTTTTTAGAGTGTGTGTGCAGCGGACTGCATCGCATTCTTTTGCCTAACTAGTTGGCAATACTGGCCCTCTCTACAGTCCATCTGGCGTAGCCTTCACCCGCGGAGGAGGGTGAGGAAGGAGAGGGAGGCGTCCGCCCGGGCAGCTCCACGGCGGCGCGGTAGTCGCCACAATGGAGGGGAAGGGGGGAAGCATGCGATACTCTGCGACGCGCCACTCGACGTCGCAGCTGCACAGAGTGACAATAGGCTCCCACGCCCAGGAGACTCAGTCATATTAAGGTGATTGAAGAAGGCCATATAGCAGCGCATGCACCATGCACCATACGCCGTAGTCGGGCACAAACGCCATAAGGCTCGGCTCCTCTTCCCTCTTCTATTTCCGTTCATGTTTCCTGCACTGCTTAGTCTGTGCGACGCGGTGCTGTTGGTAAAGATTAATGTGCATGCGTAAACAGTCTTTTGACAAGTGGCAGTGGCACGCCTTTGCTGATTTTATTATGACGTTTGCCACCTAGTCGATAAGCTACCGATAATGTCCACGAAGACAAGTTTGTGGCATCACTGAACTATTATTGTGTGGTGGAAAGGGCTCACTTTTTTAGACAGTCCCCTAAAGAGACTGTCTCTACCAGAAGGAAAAGGGGAGGAGCATACTTGTGCAAGTCAGAGAAGACGCAGGTGCGGGCGGGGCGGACCTAACAAGGGGCCGTGGCGCCTTACGGGCAGAGCGAGTAGGCAAACCCGCCCGCACCTGCAGGTGTCTTCTCTGAATCACCCGGTACACCCAGGCCTGTACCAAAAGGCGTACTAACTCGTACTAACGGCGTAATAACGCGTACTAATGATTGAAATGAATCGTAATAGTGCTGTAACAACAAAATTTTGTAAAACTTGTGAAAAACCCGCTAAATGGAATCAAATTAACGCTTATATAGCTCTATATGTCTCTATATACATATATACAAATCAATATGTTT
>NW_026271423.1:0-1392 GCF_000697945.3 Frankliniella occidentalis | reverse complement strand
GAGGGGGGGGGGGCGAGTTCATAGCGAAGCGGAGGCAGGGAAATTAGCGCTGCGGAATGACCTTCTGTGTTCCGGCCGCTGAGAGTCCAGGGATGGCGGTGTGGCCTTGCAAAGGAAACAAGCGTCATAGACGAAAGAATAGGTCAGGAGCAGAAGGGAGTAGCGAGAGAGGGCGCGTCGTATACGCGCGTGGGAGAGAGACAGAGGGGTGGGGTGGGAGGGTTTCGAAACAGCTTGACGTTACATTTAAACGACTGAGTGAGACTTGTGCTCATGCTCATGGCACGTGAGGGGAGGGGTGACAGACCGATTGACGTCTTTACCAATATGAAATGATGTTTAAAGTCATTTGAAACGCAATAATCCACATCCGATCGAATGCTACGTCTTGTCCATATGTCGCGTTGGCGACCAGCACCAGGCAAGCCGACCTGTTGCTAAGCACAGCGCGCCTGTTGCCCGGAGGTGCACTCTAAATGTCCAACGACAATTATTGTGTCTAGCACCGGATTTCCGTAAGCATAACCCAGTTTTTTTTTCAGTTCTCGCCTTTTAATTTGTACTGCCTCTCTGCAAAAGGCCAGCAGGGGGCGCCGCCCATCCTTGTACAGAGCGCCTCTCTCTGTGGGGCATCAATGTGGAGGAAAATGGGCAGCGGAGTGAACGCGCCGCCGGGCCGGGGGGCAGCCCTCCTCCATTAGTGTCCAGAGGGGGGGAGCAGCGCGAGGAGGATGAGGACGAGCAGCAGGACGTCGTGGAGGAGCGCGCGAGCGGCCAGAAGGAGATTGAGACCCCGCACCAGGACAATAGCATGACTGATACGAGGTCATTTCCTGGCTGTCCCGCCCGCAAGGCCGATACCCCCGAGGGGGTCGCGCGGAGCCCTACACACACTGTGGGGGCAGCAGCAGCGGATGAGCATCGCCTGCGGCCAGCAGCGCCGGACATGACGCTCTGTCACTGACCGGACCTGCCGCACCGCTCCCGCCCCGTCTGAGGATATATTTTATCGCCTCACACACAGCGCCCGTACCCCCTACTGCTCTTGCCATCACCGTGGAAGGTCCACCAGGAAGCAATGATTGGTACGTCGAAACGGACAAGCTGTCCGCTTTCTACGTGTTACCGATGAAGCCATTATTATTGGAAGCCTTTTTTACAGCGCTCCAGAGAGGTAAAAAGCTGCTTGTCACGCGCAGAGATCAGTCACAGAGCACCACCGCCGTAGCTCGCTGTTTGGACGCACGAAAGGTGGTCGCATGAACAAAACATTTTTATCGGTAATATTCTATTTGCGTTATTGTCTACGCCCTGTAAAAAAACAGGGACAAATTTAGAGGTGTGCACTTATCACTTCGTGTCAGAAGCAAAGGTGTGAGCAGTTAACAAGGG
>NW_026271422.1:0-1357 GCF_000697945.3 Frankliniella occidentalis | reverse complement strand
ATGAAAATATGCACGTCCTCCCAAATAATTGGCGACGAGACGACGAAAAAGACATCCCGGGAGGGAGAGTGCTCATTCTCATTGTGCTGCACGCACCGGTCCATCGTCGGCCTTACCTCAATAAAAATTTCAATTACGAAATCAAGAAAAGATCTTGGAAGCGGATGATTCAAATTTAAGATGACGGCTGTGATGTGATTTTCTCTCATATTTAGCATTGTCATTTTGTTCACTTTGGCTTCTGACACCGGCTGCACTGATAAACTAAGTGTTCAACTGCTCAACACTTGCAAGTGTGCAACTGCAAGTTGAATACTTGCAAGTGTGCAACTCCGTAGTCGTACATTTGCAAGTGTTACACTCGGTAGATGTGCACTTGCAAGTGTGCAACTCCTCGGTTGCACACTTCCTTAGATTGGGCTCTTACTGTGTAGGAAGTGTTCAACCGAGGAGTTGCACACTTGCAAGTATTTAACTTGCAGTTGCACACTTGCAAGTATTTAACTTACAGTTGCACACTTAGAAGTGTTGAGCAGTTGAACACTTAGTTTATCAGTGTGACACCTTAACCTTACTTATGTGTACTTTGTTTAGTGTACCAGTTTTAAGTCTCATCGAATAAAAGTAATAATAAAAGCTATCAACAGAGGAAATCGCCACCTGCCACACCTGAACAAGTAGCGTCCCATAAGCAAAGTGCGCGGCGGCGGTCCTCGGCAATCGGCCGCGGACAAAGGACTGACCAGCGATAGCGCGAGATCAGCTGCGCCTCATGGGGTTCATGTTCATGGGCATCGCTCGACTTGGGTCCCGCGGCCGCACATACGGAGCAGGCCCTTCCAGGGGCGCCATGAGGTCGGAGCAGAGCGGGCCTGGCTGCACCCCTCGCGGGCACCTCGCCATGAGCTCGCTCGGGCGCGGGGAGGAGCGCTGGACGACGCAGGGGGCGGTACATGGGGCGCAAGGCGCGCAGGGTTCTGGGGCGGGCTCGTGCTCCTCGCCGGTCGGGTTTGCCTCAAACAGGACCGTGGCGGGCTGCACCTCCCGCGGGCCATCCCTTGGGGCCGAGGGTGTTGGTTTAGAAACGGGGTAAAGCCATTCTTGGGCACTGTTTAATAATAAGCAAATGCTACGGCCATTTTGCAAGCTTTATTTTGGAAGAGACGCGAAATTTTTCCAGCAGAATAAAAGCACCAACTGTGCCGAAGCGCTCCCGAGTCACGCCAGGTCACGCTGGCCACAACCCACCGGTCGCAATAGTGGTTGAAGGCGAGGCGATGGCACGGGCCCTCCGGCAGGAGGGGCGCGGGCTGCGTGCGGGGCGTCATCACGCACGGGTTCCGCTTGGGCTCGGGGC
>NW_026271421.1:0-3847 GCF_000697945.3 Frankliniella occidentalis | reverse complement strand
TTATGATCATGATTAATCGTTGTTCCTTTTTTCTCACTTAAGATTCTGCCGTTTGAATTTCTAACTCCATTAAAGCGGCGTTGACAAATGCGAGGAGTACCTTTTGAATCTCGGCCGTTTCCCGCTATTTTCCACGGCCCTCTGATATTATTTGGGTGCTGTGGTGCCTAAGGTGCTGCCATCTGGCGGGAGGCTATCTTATAGACATATGGACACAATATTGCGGTACTACGAAACACGTCAAGACCGCGGGCTAATAGTGCTCGAGCGAGATAGGGGAGGGGTGTTGGTTCCCACCCACCCCTGCATGCTGCATATGCTGTCGGCGACAAGTAAGAAAACGAGACTCTTGGTAGGGTACATCAGCTCAGAGAACAACGGTGCGCAGAGTGGGGGAAGTTCACGTCCGTTTCGTCGGTGGCGCTCGCCGGGCCGAGCGGCCGAGCCTTTAGCCGAGTCGTCCCTCTACCGTTACGTAATCCTGGAGCCGCCGGAGGGAGGTGGACCTCTCCAGAAACCTCTCCAGCGGGGGGATCGTCCGGAGTGGTGCTCCTCATCTCATCGCGTCTGTCCAGCGGGTCCAGCGCACAGCCAGGATCACGGCACGCCCGCCACACCTCGGATGCAGCTCAGCTTAGCGGAACGGCATAGCAACCATCCCAGAACAGAACGAACAGAACCCAGCGGAGCTACTAGGAGGCAGGCGCCACGACCAGGCGCAGGCGCCACTTCGCGCGGCGGGCCAGCGCTCCTCGGCAGGCGGGGCCAGGCGGGGCGGCATGGTGGCATTCTTTCGTCTCTCTCCTTCTTTTCTGTCCTTTCTCTTTCTTCCCTCCTGAAAACCGACAGGCCCGGCGCGGTCAAACCGAGTCAACCTCGCCATCCATGCGTCCGTGGGGCACACACAGCGACCGCAGCGTCTGCCCGCCGCCCCTGCGAGCAACTCGTATTCAGCGACCTTCTAGGACTCGCCTCTGGGCTGAATTGCCGCCGAATCCTGACCCCAGCAGTGATGGAAGTTTACAGCCAGAGGAAAAGGGGGCATGGATGGTTGATAAGTAGGCTTTGTGTACCTGTGTAGCACAATCCACCAGTAAGTGTGCAAGCGACGTGACATACTCTCTACAGGATATAGAACAAACTTTTGGCAGGGTTTCTCCAGCCAGGCGCAAATCCATGATTTGTCTAAGGGGGGGGGGGGAGGAGGAGGGTCATGTCACGTCGCTTGTACACTTACATGCGGATTGTACTACACAAGTACACACAGCCTACTTATCAACCATCCATCCGTTCCCCCTTTTCTTGAGAACGCGTCCTTCATGTCGGCCATTTAGAAAAAGTCCAGGGTGATCAAGATTCTTTAAAATCACACCTCTTCTTTTCTCGGTAAGAGGAGCTACTCATCTTTGATCGCGCAATAGGAGTGCGGGCTCGCCGCGGCTGCGAGATGCAAATTCGCGCGGACGGAAGAGAAGGGCTATCTCAGTGCAAAATGGCAGTTGAATCGTCATCGTTTCGATGACGAAATGGCGGAATCGACGTCGAAACCATATAGATCCGATACGAATTTCTCACTGGGATGGCGAAGTCGTCGGCCGCGAGGCGCGCCAGGCAGTTATTAGGGGATAACGTACTCGCAGACGTTTGGCAAAATTAGCGACGGCCGCGGTCTTCATTTGGGCGTTTCTGCTTGACCTTGGGGGCGGCGAGTCTGTGGTGGTAGTGAGAGTGAGGTGAGGTAGCTATGCAAGGCCCAGACCGGAGCGGAGGTGTGGCGGGGCGGGGGAACAGCTGAGCGCGGCCGGAGCGCGCCGCCACGCGAGGGGCGGGGTGGGGCAGGTGGGGCGGGGCGCGGTGCAAGGCGAGGGGCGTAGCGGGGCGCGACGGCCCGTCCCGGCCCGGCTCCGCTGCGGCTGTGTCGGGGACTTTCTCTCTCTGGAGAGCGGCTTGGCTCGGCGGCGCGCGCCCCAGCTCAGTTCTGTTCGACTCTGCTCGCGGAGCGGCTCGCGTGTGGCGTTCGTCTCTCTGTCTGTCTGCAGTTCGGCCTGCTCGCCGCGCGCGCCGTTGCGTTCTCCGCGGATTTTTGACAACGGGCGTCGGTGCCGGTGAGCGCCCCTCCAACCCGCGCGTGTGCTGTGTGCGTGTGCTTGGTGTGAGCTGTGCGTGCAGGTTCTTCATGTACGGAGCTCGCACCACGGCTGTAAGATGAGGAGACGCCGATGGCTGTGGATGTTGTTGCTCGTGGCGGCGCTGAGCTACAGTGCGCCCATCGCGGCCGCCCAGGACCCAAACCAGGATCAGGCCCAGGCCCAGGCCGACGACGGCAAGGAGGGAGGAGGCGACGGCGAGGAGCTGCCGCCAACCATCGAGGAAGGTGCGTACCGACACGAAAGGGTTACGACGGTGTCCTCTGAACACCGCGCCTTCTAACGCCCCCCCCCCCCCGTGCCCACTTGTTTTCCGTTTTAGTTGTTATTTTCTAATTCTAGTAGGGTTTGTCCAGAAAGTACGTACGTTTTTCTCATTTATTCGGCAAATCAGGGGGCCTGGGCGCCTGTGAAACTCGGGGTAGACCACCCCGCAGCACACGCATGCACTACAGGCAAGATATTGCCTAGCTCTCAGGCGCTTTGAGAGCTTGCAGAGGCTGAACTTGGATGGTTCGTATCGGTGAATGACGGACGTACTTTCTGGATGAACCCCTTTCAAACTCACCCCCTGGATAAGTCGATCACCCCTTATTTTTCTGGGGTCCTGTGGGGTTGCGTTCACGCCGCGGCGCCGCTGGTCGCCCGTTAGGTACGGGCGGCGGCGTGTCAGCGCGTCCCCGCTGCATGTTGTGAAAGCGCCGGCGAGCGCCTCTCTCTCCCTCCGCCGCCCCGGCCCCCGGCGCCCCCGGCCTGTAGGCTCCGCCGCCGCACCCCGGCCGCCCGCCGCGCCCCCTCGCTGCACAGTACAAGGTGGATGCGCCGACGATACGTACCTTCAATAAGCTTGACTCCTACCCCAAAACCTGCTCGAGTAGAAGGTGCGTTCAGAGTGGATCGCCTCAAAAGAGCGCGTCTGTTTTCTCTGTCTCCTCTCAGACCGATTCGGCAATTTAAGGAGGCTCGGCGCCTGCAAGACTCGGGGTAGGCCAACCCGCAGTGCACGCATGCTCTGCAGGCAAGATGTTGCCTACCGATCGGGCGCCTGCACTGGCTGAAAATTGCAGTTTCTTAACGGCGAATGACGGACGTGGATGTGCTTTTGGGTGATCCCTTGGCCACGACCGACAAACTATCTCGCTACAAATTTGTGCCCGTTTTAAGCTAGTTGTGTCCGATAAGGACAACGGGCAAGGCAGTATCAAGGTCAAGGCTGCTCTTTGTGCAAGCCAATTTCACGACGCGATACGCTGTGCGACAGGAAAGAGGAATTCCAATTATAATGCAAAGTTGACATGCGTTCGAAACAATAATTATTGCAGCTGCGTTCCGCCGATGCAAAAATGTGTTGAAGTTAATTAACGATTGGGGGGCCGGGCGAAAAACCACCACAGCACAGCCGCCTCCGTTGCAAAACGGCCCGTGGAGGTGTAGCAGGCAATCGCTGTGGAAGGCTGCAGCAGCGCCGTCGACATTTCGACGCCCCTCTCGTTACTGCTGATTCCTGGTGGAGGGTGCGAGCGAACAGGGGACTTGCCAATCAGCGCAAAGTAGTGCCCTTCATATTGTAATAATGGCGAAATCGACGCTTATGGTGGTTCGGTCAGCGGTACAGTAGGCGCTCGCTATAGTTCCGCCTCGGGTTCAGAATTGGAGTGGGTGAGTGGGGTCGCCAGAGGCGGAACTATAGCGAGCGTCTT
>NW_026271420.1:0-1570 GCF_000697945.3 Frankliniella occidentalis | reverse complement strand
AGTAGTAAGGGTGCGGGTCTACGCACGAATATGTATTGCGGGTTTGCCTACCCACCAGGGGCAGGGGGCAACAGAATTGCCTACCTCCCAGGGGCAGGTATTTTTCGGTACCCCCTTTCACATGTCGGTACCCCCTTTCACTTTTCGCTACCCCCTTTCACCTTAAGGTACCCCTTTCACCTTTCGCTACCCCTTACACCTTTCACTTTTTTTTTCGGCTGACGGCAAGATTTGAACCTCCGACCTTGTGGTTACGAGATGACGACTCTAACCACTAGGCTACGGGGGCATAGGTGAGAATGATGCGTCCATATGGGAATGATTATCTACGTCTCCGGTGGCTGGATCCCCCTCCCATCCCCTCCCCTATGAAGGCACACCACGGGCCATCCGGAGGGTCTCTCTCTCTCTCTCTCTCTCTCTCTCTCTCTCTTCCTTGCCCACACAGGTCTTGGCCTGTTCGGGCAGTGGTCCATAGCGATCGTAGTGCGAGTGAGCAGGTTGGAGCATGTTAAGCCAAGGGTCCTCTTGGCGCCGTCCCACGGTTTCAGAGTGTGATCGTGGGTGGTTTGCCCGGGGGAATACTAGGTAGCGAGCGCGGGTGGTACTGCCGAAGTGCTTTATAACTTCGGCCCATTAGCCCGCATTGTATATACAGTGAGACAATCGCACAAGGTGACAAGGGGACGCCTGTCTCTGCACACAGCTTGGGGGGTACGGTGATTTCGGGAAATAAGGTGCGTGGGTGGCGAGGGGCATTGATTCCAATAACATGCACAGTGAACAGGAAAACAAAGCAGGCTTAAACGTTAAGGTGTGTTTTTGTTTCCAGTGAGATGGATGAAGTATTGTTGTGCACGTGAGGTGTGGTCGTGGCGCCGGACAGAGCAGGTATCGGGCCCGCTCCGGTGCGTGGGTGGCACTAAGCTGATCAGGCCACGACAGGCCGGGGGCCCCGTGCGGAGCGGGTCCACTCAGCGCAAGTCGAGACAGGTCGGGACGGGCTCCGGGCGCACCGAGGTGCATCCATACAATAGCGGCAGGTGGATTGTGGCACAGACAATGCGCATCCACTATGATGTTTTTGCACGGAGTGTAGCGTGGGTGGAGTTAGTCGGGGTGTGTGGAGGGAGAGGGCGAGACGCACAAATAACTATGCACTATTGGTGGTGACCAGGCCGAGAGGGGAAGTGACACTTTGTGATTGGTAGCGCCACCTCCGATACGGTAGGGCTGAGGACTAGGACGCGAGGTCCGGAGCTCACGGAGTGTCGGGAGGCCGCACCACACTTCACTCTGTGCCTAACAGTTCAGTTGTAAGGTCGTGCCTAGTGACTCCTCGTGCCTAGCTACCCTCGTGCCGATCTCCGCGCCCCCGTGCCGTCCAACAGTTATAAGTGTGAAGTGCCTTTACGCCGTTACCGAGCTGTGTCGCCGGCCGCGTGTGCTCGCGCTCCTAGAAGTGTGAACTTTCAGCATAGAAACTACCACTATTGTGTGCAGTGCTCCGTGTTGTGATTTAGTGAACAGTGTGTTGTGAATCTGTGTGCGTGCGCATCTACAAGTGTGT
>NW_026271419.1:0-1147 GCF_000697945.3 Frankliniella occidentalis | reverse complement strand
GCCCCCCCCCCTTATACCGCGCCTGGTTATTCCCCTAGTCGACGCTCGCGTGGTTAGGCCCACATTTTGGACACCCGAGCGTGAGCGTGCGAGCTCGGCTTCATGTCACTTTTTGCCCACCCACAGCGACGCCTTTCGACGACACGTGCACGCTGACACCCGCGTAGCAGACCCTCACTTTTAACTCCTGCATTATTATTGACGTGGACCACCTTTTCAGCCGAGTCAGTCAGGTCACCCGGTCTCCAAACTCACATCTCTGGGGCACAGTGGTGGTCCCGGACCTGACAAGAGCCCGATCCGCTCTCGCACGGGTCTCAGTTCATACGATTTCCAGTTACTCACCCTTCGTCACGACACGCGTTGTACAGAGGAGCAGCAGGTCTCTCCAACAGCGACCGATCCCCACGGACGACTGAACCGCGTTGCACTATGGTCTCCCAGACCGGCTCGCCGGCTCGCCGAGCCAGGAGCGGCTTTCTGCCATCCTCAGCAGCTGAGTCCATCACGCACATGGAGACAAGGGGGGGTGGGGGCTCGCGTTGGGGCTCGCGCGGCATCGGCGAGGACGAGGGGAATACCGCTGCCACGGACGCATACCAGAAGCAGCTCGGGGCACAGGAGACGGGCCGGTCACGGACTGACGATACACCCGAGTTACGGGTGATTCAGTCATGTTTCAGGCGCGGTATAAGCCCCCCCCCCCAAATCGTCTGTAGTGAGCCGCCTGAAAGCCAGGCACTTTGTGCTACAAACCCCCTATATATATAGGCAACCCGCAGTGCACACACTCTCGCGAGTAGTACAGTTGAATAATTTTTAGAATGGAGTCGGGACACTAGCTTTCTCGCTTCACGGTAAAAACGACTTGCAGGTTTTCAAGGTATTTCGGAAAAACCACGACGTCCCCATTCATTTCTTCCGCAAGAGATGCTTGGCTGCTTGGAAACCAGGACGTCGTGACGCCGTTTCGTAGATGATACCTTAAAAACCAAAACTACACACTAAAATCATATGAACTTTTTCTTTCATAGTTACTGAGTTCTGTAAACATGCTCGGCTTACGCATTTTTTAATACGCCAGTATGCACAAATTTCTTCATACTGGCGCATTAAAAAATGCGTAAGCCGAGCATGTTTACAGAAC
>NW_026271418.1:0-9464 GCF_000697945.3 Frankliniella occidentalis | reverse complement strand
TCAGTCTTGCTTTCTAATCCTGGCATCCCAGTGAGAAATTGTTCTTAAAACGATGTCGAATCGACGCCGAATCGACGTTGTTTCCACGTTGACGAGACGTCGAAGCGGTGTCGTTTCGACGCCTCCTTTCTCAGTGGCCGCTGGTCGCCCCTCATTGAGACTTGGCGCTTAGCCTGGAGTCCGCCGCGACCTTGTCGCCGAACGTCTTGTTTCCGGCGGTGCCCTCCACCAGGACTGCGTTGATGATGGCGGCCGTCTCCACGTTGTCCAGCATCGTGTTGTGGTCGCCCTCAACAAAGTGCACGGGGATGGTGTCCTGTGCAAACTGAAACACACAGAGAACAGAGGTCAGAGGTCTCGCCGGGTTGCAACGTGGAAGAGGGTACTTCGCAGCTAGGAAATTTTTCGTAAATTTTCGTAAATTTCCAACCCCATTCGCAGATAAGCTTACCAGGTCGGTAAGGCCGTAGTCTTCCCGGTCGTGCTTGAAGGTCTGGTTCGTCGGCCTGATGAGGGTGATAGAGGACCGCAGCTTCTCTGTCGACGGTGTCTTGTAGTCATTGGCGGCCTTTGACCGGTTGACGAAGGACACGCAGGCGTTCTTCTTGTGGTCCTTGCTGTACCCGGGCGTGTTGGGGGTGATGGCCAGGAAGTGCTCGACACGCGATTCCCAGGTGGGCAGCTTGAACAGGTCCTCACGGAGCTGCCAGAGCAAAGTCGGTTAAAATCCAGCAAATCTCAGTGGACGTAGTGCAAGGAGAACGTTGGGGTTTTGGCATAATTAAGTCATATCGGGGATATAGAGGAGATGACGCGTACCTTTGGAGGGGGTGCGATCTTGAGCTCGACGAGGAGGCCGAGAAGGACGGCCATCTCCAGCTCTGTGGTGTTGCCGTCCTCCTTGATCCAGACCTTGGTGAGCTCCTGCATGCCGGCGGGCGCGCCGTCCAGCAGCACCAGCTCGCCGACGTGGCCGTCCTGCTCGAGGAGGCGCACCAGCTCCGTGGACACCATGCCACCGAACGAGTAGCCCACCAGTTTGAAGGACTCTTTGGGTGCGAGGCGGGACTTGACGTGCTGCAGGGAGACATTTAAAGTCAGTACGTCGTCGTCCTCACTGTGCCCGATGCGGAGTAGAAGTAGTGCCCAATTTACTCACTTTGTACACCGACCGGGCGAAGTCCTGGATCGTCGTGTTCTTCTCGTCGTTGTAGGGCAGCTGAAGGACCAGTGTGGGCGCCTTGATGTACTCGCACAGCGACTTGAGCATGACGGCCATACCTGCATACGAACGGAAGTCAGTGCGGCGCTGGAGACCAGGAAGTGCCAGGAAGACGACAACGCGCAGCGTGCGTCGCATGCTTACCTTCGATACCGGGGATGAGGAATACTGGTGCCACGGGGTTCTTGGCGTCCTGGGGCGCCTTACTGGGCATATGGATGACGGGCTGCTCGGCCATGTCCTCCGAGCCGATGGACTTCATGAGGTACCTCAGCGCCTCCTCTCGGAGCTCTGAGTGTGCTGCGCAAGTCACGAGTTACAGTTAGGCGACCGGGCACAACGACTGGCGGGCGACGAACAGGACGTGCACAAGTACTTACAGACGACCTGCTCCTTGGGGCTGCCGCCTTCCTCAGCCGAAGCCTTGGCGATCTCCTGCAGCTTGGCGAAGGTCAGGGACCGGATGTCCTGCGCTGTGAGGAAGACCTCGAACTCGCGCTCCAGAGTCTGTTTGATCTCGACGGCCATCATGGAGTCCATGCCGAGCTCGGCCAGGGTGGAGTGGAGGGACACGGTCTTCAAGTCGCGCAGACCCAGGATGTTGACGACGGCGTCCACCACGTTGCCGCCGGAGCCGGAGCCGGCGCGCTTCTCGGCCACCACCATGGAGGCCACGACGGGGCAGGGCTGGCGCAGGAAGCTGTCCAGGACGTACAGGCACGAGGAGATGCGCTGCTGCAGGGTGCCGCCGATGACCAGCTCGGTGTGCTCCTCCTGCATCTCGGCGACGAGGCCGACCTCCCCGATGGCTCCCCACTGGACGGCGACGCCGGGCAGGCCCTCGGCGCGCCGCCGCTCGCAGATCCTCTCCATGACCGAGTTGGCCATGCCATAGTTGGTCTGGCCGGCGTTACCGCGGCCGCACGACACGGACGAGAAGCACACGAAGTGCTCGAGCGCGGGGCACATGGTGCGGGTGAGCTTGTCCAGGTAGCGCGTCGAGTCGGCCTTGGGCGCGTGTGACGTGGCGAACTCCTCGGGCGTCTGGTTCTCCAGCATGGCGTCGCGCAGCACGACCGCTAGGTTGAAGATGGCAAGCACGGGGCCCAGCTTGTTGGCCTCCTGCAGCAGCTGCTTGCAGCCCGCCTCCGTGGTGATGTCGGCCGTGGAGATGACCACCTCGACGCCGTACGAGCGCCAGGTGCGGATGCGCAGCGCCTGGTAGCCCGTGCGCAGGCCGGTGCGCGACGTGAGCACGATCTTGCGGCAGTCGCGGAGCACCAGCCAGTCGGCGAGCTCGAGGCCGAAGCCTCCCAGGCCTCCGCACACGACGTAGCTCGCGTTTTTGAAGCACGAGAACCTCGGCACGGCCATCATGGGCCACAGCGTGGGCTTGGCCAGGCGGTCGGCCTCTTCGTCGCGGATCTTGATGAGGACCTTGCCGATGTGCTTGCCAGCCGCCATGAACCGGAAGGCCTCCTCCACCTGATCGTAGGGGAACACCTCCCGGGTGAGAGGGCGGACGCCGCCGTCCAGCATGCCGTCCTTGACGATGTTGTGCACCTCGATCTTCTCCTCGGGAGTGGCCTCGAACAAGTTGTCCAACATGATGCCGTGGAAGGAGGTCTCCTTCAGGAACATCTCCATGCCCAGCGGGTTGTTGTTGGCCAAGTCGAACTTGCCGATCTCGAGGAAGCGGCCGCCGTGCGCCAGGCAGCGGACGGACGCCTGCAGCTTCTCCTCGGCCAGCGAGTTGAGCACCATGTCCACGCCGCGGCCGTTGGTGGCCGTCATCACGTCCTGCTCGAAGGAGCACGAACGCGAGTCGAAGATGTTGGCGTCGGTGAGCTGCGGGTAGCGCTGCTTGATGAACTCGCGCTTCTCGGGCGTGCCCACGGTGGTGTAGACGACGCAGCCGGCGTGCAGCGCGATGTTGATGGCGGCCTGGCCCACGCCGCCGGAGCCGGCGTGGATCAGCACCGTCTCGCCCTTCTGCATGCGGGCCGCCCGCTGCAGCGCGAAGTAGGACTGCGAGAAAAAAAAAACAATTGCGCGGTCAAAACGTTTGATTTCAAAATGACATAGAAGAGGTAACCAATCGTCAAAAATAGCTCCCCCGTGTGTGACACCTGATCGTTCGACTCACCGTGCCGTAGACGACGGGGATGGTCACGGCCTCCTCGAGGGACCAGTCGTCGGGCACGTCCCAGATGAGCGTCTTGTCGCAGATGATCATGTTGGACAGCGCGCCCCTGGCCATCATGCCCATGACGCGACGGCCGTCGCGGGTGCGGCCGGCGAACTCCAGGCCCTGGACGCACTCCTGGTTGAGGCGGCCGTGCGCCGCAACCTCGGTCGCCAGCTTGCCCGTGGCCGTCATGATGTCACGGAAGTTGAGGGCCGAGTAGTACACGTGCACGAACTCCTGGTCCTCGGTCAGCTGGATGGGCCTGCGGACACACATCAAGCACGCGGTCTAGAACGGAACTTGTACACATCTCGCCGCCCGATGTTGCGTACGTGAGGCCCAGGACTTACTTGTGGGGGTCGATGCTGCCCTGGAACCACTTGAGTGTGCTGAGATCTCCCCTGATGCCCACGTTGACGTAGGCGTGCTCCGCCGTGATCATGGGGTTGGGGTCCATGGGCAGGTGACGGTAGCTGCCCCACTGGCCGCCCTTGAGCACGCTGGTGGCCAGGTCCTTGGCGAGCTGGGCGGCGTACAGAGGGTGGTCGACGGCGAAGGGCGGGGCGTTCTTGTCCACGATGAAGACGCCGCGGCAGCGGTCGCCCGTGGGCGGCTCCTTGCGGATGCAGTTGACCAGGCCGATGATGCCGTTCTCGGGCTCGCCCTGCGCCACCACGATCACCTTCTTGGTGCTCTTCTCGTCCTTCATGGCGTCCTTGAGCTGCTCCAGCCAGTCGAAGTGGGTCTCGGTCACGTTGATGACGATGGGCGCCTCCTTGAGTGGCGCGCTCTTGCGCAGCAGCACGATGCGCTCCTCGCCGTACACCTGGTCGACGCACACCTCGAGGCCGTCGACGAGCTTGGCGCCAGGCTTCTCACGCGAGAGGACGAAGCCGCCCTCCAGGATGCTGCCCAGCGCGGCCTGCAGCACGTCGGTGCGGCTGCTGAGGTTGGTCGCCATGACGACGATGGCGCCCTGCTCCTTGTCCAGCTTCTTGTCCTCGACGACAATGTTGGAGGGCAGGTCTTCGGTGATGAGGGGGTGGTTGGCCGGCGCCAGGAGCTGAACCTCGGCCTGGATGAGTGGCAGGTCGCCCAGGATCTCGGACATGATGGGGGAGAGGAGGCCGTCCTCCTCGCGGCTCTCCGCGTCCACGATCTCGACGGTCTTGAGCTTGATGCTCTGGATCGACTCCATGGCGACGTGCATGGCGAAGCGCAGCGCCGACTTGCGGTCCAGCTCGCGGTCCTTGGGCGGCTGGGTGTGCGGCAGGAACTGGTACGTCTCGAGGACGGGCTCGCCCAGGGGCTTGCGCCTCTGGATGGCGCTGGCCTTCAGGCCGCGCACCTCCACACCGCCCGAGCGGATCAGCTCGATCTCGGGGATGACGTAGGCGAACAGCTCGGCTGTAGGACAAAAAAAGAGGGCCCTTAACACGTGTTTTCTGGGATGTAGGGGGCTGGCCCGAGCTGAGTGACGTCGTCCGTCTACTCACGGGTCTTGTCCTCCTCCAGGCCGGCGGAAGCGGCGGCCACCGCGTCGGCGTGGGCCTTGGCGTCGATGACCAGCTTCTGCAGGGAGGTGGGGACGAACAGGCCGCGCGTGTCCACCTGCATGATCTGCAGCTGCAGCATGTTGTCCATGAAGGCCACGAAGTTGTTGTGCCAGGCGACCTTGCCGGTGAGGCCTGCGAGACGAGAGAGTGCCATGATTGAAAAACACGGCCCAAGCAATCGCAGCTCGGGGCTTCTGTTCTGCCGCCCGTCTACTGACCGAGGTTGTCGATGTTGACCACGCTGCGGAACAGGCCGGAGTAGTTGTACCCGCGGAGACGCAGTTCCTTGTAGACGTCGCGGCCCTGCATGTCGATCAGGTCCTTGCCCGTGGGCTTCTCTGGGGGCGGCAGGTCCACCATCTCCTTGTTGACGTCCTCGGGAACGTACACGCGGCCCGTCACGATGGCCGCGCCGCCCTCCACCACCTCGAAGCTTCCGGACGCCTTCTGGACCATGACGATGAACTCGATGTTTCCTGCAGAGAAAGAGAGCGGTAAGTCGATTGCCGATAATTTTGTTGGCTGTGGTTCCGACGGATCTGATACTAACTTCAAGATAACGCCAGTGACTTTAGGATGATTTTATGGGAGCATCACGCTACTGACCTTCCTTGCTGATGTTGGTGGCGCGGTGGAACCTCACGTCCTCAAAGACGATGTTCACGTCAGTGTAGATCTCACCACGCATCAGTCCCACAGTCTCCCACACCAAGTCCTGCGAAAGAAAACGACAAACTAGTTAGTGGTGTTGCCCGCTTAGCGTGGCAGCGCGGCGCGAGCGCCCGTCTGGGTAGGCCACGCGCTCGCCTCGGCTGCACCGGGGCGCTGTGGATGCCTACCCACACGGCGCTCCGGACCGACTCGGCGCCTCGCCGGCACGGGGACGGCGGGCGGCTCACTCACCAGGTAGCCGGTGGCGGGGAACAGGTTCCTGCCGTCGATGACGTGGCCGGTGTAGTACTCCTGCTCCTCGTCGTTGACGTTGATGATGACGGTGCGCTCGCCGGACTTGATCTTCTCCTGCATGCGGTACGAGGTGACGTACCAGTCCTCGCTGTGCTCCCAGCGCACCAGCGGCGAGAGCATGGGGGTGCCGCGGCTCACGGGGAACGCGACGGCGGGGTACAGGTTGTGCAGCTTGGGCTGGCAGCCGGCGATGAAGGTCCTGGACAAGAGGTCGGGGTGATGCGGGTGTTTCGGGGAAGGGGCCATTCCGCCAAACTACGCGATGAGTACTCACTTGCCGAGGGCGGCCAGCAGGTTCGATGTGGCGTCCTTGCTGTCGCGCTGGGTGAGGGGGATGACGACGTTGTCCTCGTGCAGGGCGCGGCGCAGCACGTCCAGGAGGATGGGGGAGGGCGCGATCTCGAGCAGCAGGGCGTCTTCGGGGACGTGCTGGAGCACCTCCTCGAAGAGGACGGGGTTGACGAGCGAGTTGCTGTGGTACTCGGCCGAGCTGAGGCGGGCCGCGGGAGAGGCCCAGTCCTTCTCGGGCACGGACGTGGACAGCCAGCGCTCGGAGCGGGGTGCGGGTGACGGGATCACCTGGTCCAGGTACTTGCGCAGCCTGGGCAGGGCCTTGGACACGAAGCGTGAGTGGTACGCGATGTTGGAGCAGTTGACCTCCTTGGCAGCGATGCCCTTCTTGGCCAGGTCCGCGATCAGCGCCTCCACCACGTCGGCGGGGCCGGACACGGTGCAGGAGTCGGCCGAGTTGTGGCACGCCACCTCCACGTCGGGCGGGCACAGGGCCTTCATGGCCTTGTAGCCGAGCGCCACGGCGGCCATGGCGCCGCGCTGGAAGTCGGTCTCGAGCGAGGCGAGGCCGCGGTAGTAGGCGGCCAGGATGGTCTGCTCCGCGGTGAAGGAGCCGTCGGCGTAGGCGCACGCCAGCTCGCCCACCGAGTGGCCGATGATGCGGTCGGGCTCCACGCCGACGCAGCGGAGCACGTCCACCAGACCGATCTGGACGGCCGCGATGCCGACGAACGAGTTGAGGATGTTGTCGAAGGTCTTGGAGTCCTTGGAGGTGAGGATCTGCATGACGTCCACGCCCTTGGACTGCAGCGTCTGGTGGCAGCCCTCCACGGCGGCCTTGAACACGGGCAGCTGCAGGAGGGAGGCGGCCATGGCGGGCCACTGCGAGCCCATGCCGGAGAACACGAACCAGACGGGGCGCGGCTCGCCGGGGAAGAACTGGGGGCAACGAGAGCGGAGAGCGTGAGGTCCAAGGCCGCGGGGCTGGTGTGCACTGCACCTCCCGCTCAAGCGGGGCGCGTCCTCACCTCAGTCTCGCGGTGCTTGTCCTGCGCGCCGAGCACAGCGTAGCCACGGTACAAGTGGCCGGGGATCTCCTCGGCGTGCACGTCGTGGAGCAGGCGGGCGAACTCGGCGTCCACGGGCCGAGACTCGATCTGAGGAGCAGGGGGGCAGAGGGGCGTTTTGGTTAAGCGGCCGTCGGGTGTGCCAAACAGACGAGGGTGCCGCAGCGGCGGGACTCACGTCGTTCAGGATGGTGTCGACGGCCTCCCTGGTGCGGCCGGACACGGCCACCACGCGGGGGATCTTGTCCTTGGGCTGGCCGCCGTTCACCTTCTCCTTGGGGTTGGACCGGAGCAGGACGTGGCAGTTGGCGCCGCCGAAGCCGAACGAGTTGATGCCGATGAGGCCGCCGGGCCAGGGCGTGGAGTCGGTCACGACGCGCATGCGGCCCTCCTCGAAGCCCTTGACGCCCTTGCGGGCGTTGTGGAAGTGTATGTTGGGCACCAGGTTGCCCGTCTCCATGCACAGGATGCACTTGGTGACGGAGCAGAGGCCGGACGCGGGCTCCGAGTGACCGATGGACGACTTGATGGAGCCGATCCACAGCGGGTCCTTGCGGCCCGTGCAGAAGACCGTGTCCAGCGCGGCCAGCTCCTCGGGGTCACCGACCTGTCGCACGGACCACAACGTTACCAAAAGTTTCCAAACAAATGCACAGCGAAGGGGTCTTGCACCGTGATAATTGTATCACCGTGGGTAACATTTTTCAGGTGGGGTAACTTTAGTATAGCATCTAAAAAGCCCCCGCTTTTAACCCTGAACTCGAGTAAAGGGCCGTGAAAAAACTACCCCACTTCTGAAAAATGACGTATTTAATGGACGACGTCAACTAAAGATGCCGTCGGGCTCGGTCGCCTACCTTGGTGCCGGTGCCGTGAGCCTCGACGAAACCCAGGGTGCGGGGGTCGACGCCGCACTCCTGGTAGAACTCCTCGAGCAGACGCTGCTGCATCTGGCCGGACGGGTAGGTGATGCCCTGCTCCTTGTAGCCGTCGCAGTTTGTCTTGGCGTGCACCAGGGTCGCGTATATGCGCTTGGCGTCCTTGGACTTCTGGAGGAACACAACGACGATGGCCTCCGATCGACAGTAACCGTTAGCTGCAAATCAAGAGGAAATATTTTTATTTTATAAATGTGGTGGTGGTGAATTATACACCCCGCGTTCCTGATGGACATCCCGGCGGTGTACCCACCGTTCTCGTCGAACGACTTGCAGGTGCCGTCCCTGGAGAGGACACCGAGACGAGAGAACTGCAGGGAGACGTAGGGGTGGAGGCAGAGGTTGCAGCCGCCCACGATGGCCATGTCGCAGTGGCCGTCGCGGATGGACTTGTAGGCGTGCTCCATGGCGTACAGCGAGGAGGAGCAGGCCGAGTCCACGGTGTAGCTGGGCCCGTTGACGCCCAACCAGTACGAGATCCTGTTGGCGAGCATGGCGCGCGAGCAGCCGGTGATACCGAAGCCGTTCACCTCCAGCTTCTCGTAGAACCAGGTCTTCTCCGACTCGGAGAAGCAGGCGCCGATGAAGACGCCCGTCTTGGTGCCGTACAGGCTGCCGGGGTTCACTCCCGCGTCCACGATCGCCTCGTACGACTTCTCGAGCAGCAGGCGGCACATGGGGTCCATGGCGTGCGCCTGCTTGTAGTGGATGCCGAAGAAGGCCGCGTCGAACTTGCCGACGTTGTTGATCTTGCCGGTACGCTGGGGGATCTCGGGGTGGTCTGCGCACGAAAAGGGTGGATATAGTTCAAGTCCTGGGGGCGGGGTTCGAAAAGCGTTCGAGAACGGACACAGCAGTGACGGCGACTCACCAAGTTTCCAGCGCCGGTCGTCGTCGGACACGAGGTCCACCTTGTTGTACAGCTTGTCCCTGAACTCGTACACGTTGTCCGAGTCGGGCAGCATGCCCGCCAGCCCGGAGATGACCACCTCTTCGCCAGGGCCGGGCTGGGCCAAGCGCATGCCATTGCGGATGCCTGCAGGGATCGCGTCGTCCTTGGCGACGGGCGCGCACGCCGGGGGAGCCATGTTGTCGGATGTGAAGGTGATTTAAGGGGAGAGTTGTTATGACAGTGTGATCTGGAACAGGGTGAAAACAGACATGAGAATGAGAGGGGGGGGGCAAGTCTGTTGGTAGTCGGAGCCCGATGACGCCAGGAGGGGCGCGAGGGGTAGG
>NW_026271417.1:0-2667 GCF_000697945.3 Frankliniella occidentalis | reverse complement strand
GAGTTTTATTATTTAAAACACAGTACAGTCTTTTCGTTGAATACATTTACATTGATAACAGCACATTGTGTTGTAACGCGCCACGCGACTCAATACAACATGAAAATATCACAAAATTGGATTTGTTCTAAGCTACTACAAGATTTCCTTGAACCTCAGCTTCAGCCTCCTCCTCGTCCTCCTCCTGGACGGCTTCCTGGATGGTCATTGTGCAGCTGGGTCGCCGGCGCAGGATGGACACTGGCATGGTCGGCATGGTCGGCAGGGCCGGGGCGGTTGGCGGTGGCGGCCCCTGTGGTTGAGCTGGCGGGGGAGTGCGATTGAGCAGGTAGTCGAGGTCCTGCGATATCCGGTTGAGCATGTCCGCGTCCTGGACCGGTGCCTGCTCCTGGTCGGTCCTCGTGACCGTGATGACGGGAACGGTGGTGACGGGCGGCATTGCGATCGGTCCCGGGTCGCCGATGACAAAACTCGTGGTGGTGTAGGTGGCGCCGTCCGGGCTGGGCCCCGGGGCGACAGTGGAGCCCACGGCGGCGCACGGGAGCGGGCCTATGGCGCCTATGGCACCTACGGCACCAATGGCCCCGCCCGCGCCAGACAACATCGCGCCCGACTCTAGGTTGCAGCGCATCACGGCGGGCATCCCCCCGGCGAACACCTCGTCGCCTAGGGGCAGTGCAACCGTCGTTAGAGTAGGCAGCCCAGCTAACACGAAAAAAAATCACAATGAAGTCATGTTGACACAAATATCACTAAAACACCGGGGCAAACACCGGATAAAATTTGGCCAAGAAAAAGTGCCGTTTTGACGTCAGGTTGACGCCATTGACTTTCTCGTGTCGATTGCCTCAGTCTATCGCCTCACCGATGAGCTCGACGCAGACGCGGGTGGCGACACCCTCCGGCATGCAGTACGCGCCCTCGTACGGCCCCCACACCGCGGTGTGCACCGCCCCGACGCTCTCCGCCTGCTGCAGCGAGTGAGGGGCGCCGCCCTTGCGGATCAGGTCTAGAGGGGCGCCACCCTCGCTCTCCGCGTTGGCATCCTGCTTGGTGAAGACTGCGAACACAAGAGGCGGCCGGGCGTTACGCCGTTAGTATGTAAGTTTAGGCCGGAGTAGGCGTCGATCCACGTCGTCAATAGAGACGGCATGAATCTTTGCAGGAAAAAGCGGACATGCGATTATTCTTGCCCTTGCGGGTGTTCGGTGTCATATTCCAGGTCTAGGTCGCAAGGTACTCACACGTGAGCGAGCCATCGTTGTCCTCCTTTGTGGCCTCCTTGGCCTTGCCGCGGTGAGGCGGCGAGCGCACCGGGCCGCAGGGCGCCTCGGGCCGCACGGCGTAGCAGAAGACGATGAGGACGCCGAGCACGGCCGCGGAGGACCCAAAGGCGATGGGGCCCGCCCCCGGGCCCGCCGCCCCGCCCTCCTCCGGTAAGTTCACGAATGCGAGGCTCGACGCCTGCATTGCAGCCGACGCCACGAACAGCGTGGACGCGCGGCACACCAACCCCGACCTGGAGGCATGGGCAATATGATGTTCACTTCACAATCTGTCCGTACTGTTGCTTTCCTTCTGCTCAGGGTTCGCCCCCTACCTGCTGTCCAGGCCTGCAGCCTCGCTGGCGGAGAGCTTGGCGGCGCGCAGCGCAGACAAGCGCCGCGTCACGGAGCACGACAGCAGCACGAACAGCACGAAGAGCAGCGCGGCCGAGGCCACGAACATGTAGAAGAAGGGCGAGCCCAGCTCCAGCCACCAGTGGCGCACCGGCCACTCGGCCGACAGATACGCGAGGTGTGAGCAGAGCACGGCCAATACGGGGGCTCCTGTGGACCGACAGCGGCGTTGGTATAACAGCCGAAAACTTAGTCGAAACCAAAACGAAAAAGCAGTTTCCACATTTCGTGGCATTGGCATAAAAAATTACTGACGTTCAAAAGATCGTTTCTAGTTTCATTATTTAAACATGTAAGCTAATTGTAATGTGTCTTTATTTTTGAATTGAATGTTGTCCATGTAAAATGTTCCCTAGCCGGTAAAACAGCAGTTAAGAACAGGGTACATACCAGTGGTGACGCTGATGACAGCGTAGTTGAGATTGCCGACACGCATGAGCTCGGTGTAGATGAGCATCAGCTTGCTGATGTGCGAGGACAGGCCTATCAGCAGCAGCGCCTCCAGGGTCGTCGCCAGCGCCGCGAAACACGACTGTGAACAGATGCGACATGTGTGACCGCGCAGAGACGCCTCTGTCGTGACACCCCCCTCCCTCCCCCGCCCGCACGCCTGTCTCTGGGAGTAAATTTTCCATTTCCCCTCAGTGTCACTTCCTCTTACCCCCACCGCGCCCCACCGTCCGCCGTCACCCCTTCTCATATACCACATCATACCCCCCCCCTCTCTCTCTTTTCGACCCCACTCCCTGCTAAACTTCATTCATTTTTTTTCCTCCCCCCTCCCTCCCCTCCGCCCTAAAAACACAGTCATACGTCAGGCCGCGACGCAACGCGACACACTCAAGCAAAGAGAAGAGGGCACTGTCAGGCTCAGGCCGCAAGAGGCTAATCATCAGAGTGCCTCTAAAGGGGGGTCCTCTCTCTCTCCCTAATCAAGACGCCTCCCCCTCCGGCCCCCGGCGACCTCTGAGGCCTTATAACCGCCCCG
>NW_026271416.1:0-1204 GCF_000697945.3 Frankliniella occidentalis | reverse complement strand
AGTCCTAGTGGCCCGCCTCCAGTCAGCCCGGCCCGTAGTCAGACCCGGCGTGCGCGAGTGCCGCGCTATTGCCTACCTGCCAGGCGCCCTAGTCCCAGTGGCCCGCCTCCAGTCAGCCCGGCCCGTAGGCAGACGCGGCGGCCGCGAGTGCCGCGCTGTCGCCTACCTGCCTGGCGCTATGACCGCTCGGCCGTGCACCTCTCACCCACCTTAGCCTGCCCCGGGCTGACAGACGGGATTAGCAGGGTTTTCCTTGCCGCGGTCACTTTGGACCCCCTCGCCCCTGGCTGCCCTATCTAGGGTGTATTCACACGCGGGATGACGACTCCAAAGCCGCCCCCGCCTCTCAGCCGCTGCCGCCGCCTGGTCCTGCCCCTCGCTAGTCCCTCCTGGCAGCAGACCCAGGGGCCCAATTGATCCTGCCTTGGGGAAAGTCTCTAAGCCCGACAGGCAGGCTGATCTTAGCGAAAGTTTGTGCGCGCCCAGCGGTTCTCCGTGTGCGTGTGTTACTGTGTGTGTGTGTGTGTGACAGCGTCAGTGTGGGGGCATGTGAGTGAGTTTTTGTGTTTGGGAAGGGTGGAGGAGGAGGAGTAGGAGAAGGAGGTGCTATTGTGACTCGCAGCCTCAGGACGAATCTTCAGAGTACCACCTGTCCACTCTCTAGCCATCTGTCTACCCACCGCCCTTTTTTGCCACCCTTCCTCTCTACTTTGTGGCTGGTGGCGCATACAATGTCAGACTCACTACTCTCGGACTCTCGGACCCAGTCTCGCTCTGAGTGCGGCCTGTTACGCAAGCTGATCGGGGTTGAAGGGGGGGCAGTAGGAAGCGATCGTGGCCTGCGCTGCTCCGCCTTCGACCCCACGCTCGCGATGGCGCCTGTAAACGCACCCGGATGAATGTGCTGCACCTCCTGATGTACGACCTGCCGGCGCCGCACCGTTACACGCCGCTATTGCCCCGATAGAGCGCCAGGCCAGGCCGCGCTGAGCATTACTCGATCCTCGCTGCTGTGTGTGTGTGTGTGAGAGAGAGAGAGAGAGAGAGAGAGAGAGAGAGAGAGAAGGGGGGACAAGTTATCATTGTGCCCAGTCGTTATGCTCTGGCTGGTTCTCGCTCCGTCTTTATCTAGGGTGCTCCTTACCCGCGCGCCTGTTTGTCTCTGCCTGTCCCTTTCCTCTCTTATTTATCTCTCCGCAGCGGT
>NW_026271415.1:0-1326 GCF_000697945.3 Frankliniella occidentalis | reverse complement strand
CTCCCCCCCTCCCTCTTTTCCGACTTCCCCCATCCACATGTCTTTGTCGGCCATCTCCCGAAATATTTCGCCTAGCGTCACTAGTTTGGAAGAATACGGCAAGTGTGCGGGAAATACCCCGCATCTCCGCACCAAAGTCCCGCGTTTAACCAGCGCAGTGTAAGTTCAGCGACGCTGACGCCGAAAAAAAGTTTCACTGCACTCAGAGAACAGAACTCGCTCTTGTTAAGGTAAAGATCGTCTCGAATGTACGTAGACCCGTTTCTCAGATTCATTCGATCATTCGGGCAAATTACGGGGAGCTCGGCGCGCCTGCGAGACTCGGGATAGGCCACCCCGCGGTACACGCATGCGCTGCAAGCCAGATGTTGCCTACCTACAAGGCGCTATGAGCTCCACACGGGACTCGGGCCATACGCAAACCCGTCCCGTGACACTGCGGGGTCGCGCATAGGGTTGGAAGTCCTGTAAAGTTGCCGGAAAATTTCAGGAAAGTTTCGGGAAAAATAGGAAAAATTTTCGGAAAATTTTCGGAAATTTTTTGGAAATTTTCGGAAATTTACAATACCCTAGTCGCCCAGCTCTGACTCGCGACGGTACGTGCAAGCGCAGTGCCGCATTGCCTACCACGTGGCTAGCGTTTGACGACCGCGGATAGGCAACCCGCCCAACACCCGTGCATTGCAGTATCGCGTGAGAGACCGCGGCGGCAGCTGGAGGAGGGGGGAGGGGGGGGGGTTCCAACCTCAGCCACTTCTTTCTTGTGGCACAGGAGGTCTTCACGTCCTCCCCCACCCGTGCCGCTCGAACTCTGCGTGGAATAAGAAAGAAGTCCGGTAGGGGGTGCTCCCACGGAGAAGGGGGACGGAGAGGGGAGAGGGAGAGAGAGGGGGGGGGGGGCACAGCGCCAGCCGCTTTCCTTTCAGCGCGGCGTTATCATCTCGAGTTATCGCTCAAGTAAAGGCGACGACGAATCATCCGGGTGGAGTGGGTGGAAAGGACATTTCGCGGTGTATTCCAAATGCTAGTACGGGGTGGGGGGTGGACAAGACATATGCAAGGTGCCGGCCGGATCGGTCTTTACTCTAACGGCGAGCTAAACCTTACTCCCGGCGATTCGTGGGCCTTTTCGTTGCCTTCCACCCCCTGCCCCGGTCTAAGACTGGAAGCCCTGGAAAGTTTCCGGTAAAAACGGAAAATTTCCCAGACTTTGGAAGTTTTCCGTTCTTTCCAGGAATTTTTTTGGAAATTTCCAACCCTTCCCCCTGTCCGTTTGTCCCCTCTGGAATGCGCTACATCGTCCCCGCTCGCTGGCACAGGTGTTGC
>NW_026271414.1:0-1271 GCF_000697945.3 Frankliniella occidentalis | reverse complement strand
TTGCGAGGTGCGCCCCTGAGCGGCTGGCTGCTTTGCTTGCGAGGTGCGCCCCTCGGCGGCGGGCTGTTGAGGTGGCGGCATGCTCACCTCACGACGTGGAGATGAGGGGAAAGCGAATGACCTCAGTCCAAGGGCACTTGCTGGTTTCACAGATATCTTTGGAGTTCTGGCTGTAGGTTGAGCTGCAGGTTGAGCTGCAGGTTGGGCTGCAGGTTGGGCTGCAGGTTGGGCTGCAGGTTGGGCTGCAGGTTGGGCTGCAGGTTGGGCTGAAGCCTCGGTTGCAGTCTCGTCTGCAGGCTCGGTTGGCAACTGTCGCGATACGGCCTCGGCAGACTGTTTGGGCAGTTGATCGTCAAGCCACCCAGCATTTTTCAATGCGTCACCCAATATCAGCTGGACTAAGTCGATGTCCGGTTGGCTCTCTGGCAGCGAGGATGTGGCGGGGGTGGCTCTCCCACTCGCAGCCGAGGACGCCGTTGACGGCGGCCTCACAGAGGGCGGGCGGCTCTCGTCAATCACCAGGCGGTCCTCCTCGTCGTCAGTGCCCTGCTGGAAGCTCCTCTCTGATCGCTGTGACTCCGCTGGGCTGGGCGGGGGCGGGACCCGCGCAGGGCCGGTGGTAGAACTCTCTGCGGGGGTGGCGGCAGGGGCGGCGGCTGGGGCGGCGACAGGGGCGGCGACAGGGGCGGCGACAGGGGCAGCGGCAGGGGCAGCGGCAGGGGCAGTGGCGGCGGCGGGGGCGGCGGCACCGACGGCGACAGCAGCAGGAGCATCAGCATCGTCAGGAGGAGTGGCAAGGGGCGCTGCGGTGACTGGAGGTGGCGGCGACAGCGAGGGCATCGACTGGTCCAGGGGGGTGATCCTGGGGTGGGGCCGCGCTTGGAGCTGCGGCGCCTCTCTGGGCGTGCTCTTCGGGGGGCTCGCCAGGCGCCTGGGCACCGGTGCTCTCACCGCGGGGGGCGACGAGGGCGGCGTGACCTGCGTGGCCTCGGCGCGGGGCTCCCGGAGCGGCGTCGGCGCGTCAAAGATGCTGCTCGAGACGGAGTCGTCGAGGAGCGGGAGCGCCGTGTCCGCAGCGGACGACCTGGCAGAGGGTGGCGTCTTCACGGCCGGGGCGACTTCTGTTGGCTTCTCTGGAGTTTTAACAGCGGCAGCCGAGGGCGGCGTTCTCAGTCCAAGGGCATAGGCCGGGGTGGCCGTCGAGGATGCAGAGGGCGGGGGTGTGACCTTCGAGCCTGCAGATGGCGGTGGCGATTTCATCTTGGATTCAG
>NW_026271413.1:0-1205 GCF_000697945.3 Frankliniella occidentalis | reverse complement strand
GTGGCGGGGCGTGGCGGGGCGCGGCGGGGTGCGGCGGGGCGTGGCGGGGCGTGGCGGGGCGTGGCGGTCCGTTCCAGCCAACACCTTGTCCCTGCCGGCCGCGGCGCGATCAAGGGCCTCACATCTGGACGCTGCCGGGGCGTTGAGCTCGAGCCGGGCGCAGCCCCCTTCCCGCCAGCGGGGCGTCGCCGAGCAGGGGCGTCGCCACCAGGGGCGTCGCTGAGCGTCGCTCAGGGCGTCGTCGGCGCAACGGTGCCAAAATGACGACACGCCGCGCACAGCGGGGCACAGCGGGGCGCAGATACACTGCGGCTACATTTTTATTGTTTTAAGAGCTAAAGAAAAAGACGAGGACCAACCGGAAAGTTGCACGTTCAGAAAACGACGAAGGGCGACGAACAATGATCGAACGCATGTCGAACGACAAACATCGACGGGCACTGATGACGACGACGACAGCGACTCTGCTGCCGCTAGGTGGGTGGACGGGAACAGCACCCACCACAGCGGCACAACGGGACGCAACTCAAAGTCGCGCGCGGCGCTCGATTCACGTGTCCGATAACCCCCTCGGCGACGCCGCTCTGCAAAAGACGACGACGACGACGACCGAGGCGAAGACGACGCCCCGCGCGACGCCGCGACGCTACACCGCCGCAGTGCATCCTATACGACCCTTTGGTAACGGGTTTGACGCGCGCGGTGTAGCAGGACGAGGAGGAGAGGACGAAGCGCGCTGTGCGCCCTTCTTGCACCTTCCTCTCTGGCGAGCAGCCACGCTGAGTGGACCCAGCCAGTACCTCACGAGACTATCTCGCCTGCATTCCCGAATGGTTCCAAACACTGGAGAGAGGGGGAGAAAGAGAGGGGGGGGGGTTAGATACCACTCGTCCTGGGTGACTTGTGACGTACAGCTGGGCGAAGATACGAGGTGAGCCTGCCATACGCACTCTCTCCTTCTCCCTCTCTCTCTCTGCTCTCGCTGTCTCTCCTCCAGGCGCATACGCACTCTGGGGGGGATTCTAGGTTCAGATCTCGGCCTCGGCCCACATCCCGACCTAGAGTATGACCCACAACGCACACACCACCGGTCTCAAGAATTTGGCCTCCCTCTCCCGTTCCTGGCTCACCAGAGGCAAGATTAAAGTAGGGAGATGAGGAAGAAAATGCACACGAGAGGGGGAGAGAGGGGGGAGGGGGGAAGG
>NW_026271412.1:0-1649 GCF_000697945.3 Frankliniella occidentalis | reverse complement strand
CGAGGCAGGTGGGCTGATAGGCTGTATGTGGGCTGCCTGTAGGCTGCCCGTGCCCGTAGTCTGCCCCTGGACTGCCTGTTGCCTGTTTGTAGGCTGCCAATAGGCTGCCTGCAGGCTGCTTCTAGGCTGCCTCCTGAAGGCTACCCATGGGCTGCCTTATTAGCCTGCCACTAGGCTGCGTGTAGGCTGCCTGTTGGGCTGCCTGTTAGGCTGCTTGTACGATGCCTGTGTAGGCTGCCTGTGCGTTGCATGTAGGCTGCCTGTAGGAAGTTGTAGGTCTGACTGAGATGGCAGTGCTACGTGGATTGCCAACAAACAAGGAGTATGTAGAAAAAATCGGCTAGCTTTGAGCACTTTGAGGCGTCTCACAAGAGACGACAAGGAAGCGACCCCGCCCGGCTCCATAATCCGCACCTTGCTGTGGGTTGGCCGTCGTAGGCTGCCCGTGGGCTGCCCGTAGGCTGCTCGTAGGCTGCTCGTCAGCTGCTCGGCCCGTGAGCTACCTAGGCTGCCTCGGGCTGCCTGAAGGCTGTCCTGTAGGTACACTTAAGAACAGTGTCGTCAAATGTTCAGCAGGGCTAGAGACAGATACAGAGAGAAGGAGGGGGGTATAGGACGAGAGGAGGGAGAGGGTGGAACAGGGAGACATCTCCTGCTCCTGCCGATGTAATAAAGTGAAATATTGAATGCATGCACTTTCCAGCGACCGGCCCGGCTGGCGCGCGGGGGGCTACGGCTAGCTGGACACAGCGCGCGGACAAGCACAGGGCAAACATACGTGACCAATATGAGTGACGGGGAGGGGATGCTCGCCTGCTGGACCAGCAGCTCTGCCTATCCCTCTCTCTCTTTCTCTCCCTCTCTCTCTATCCCCTATCGCGCCCCCATAGCCTCCACCCCTGCCGAGCGAGTGTTCTGTTTGATGTGCCTTTCCAGTTGTGCAACGCCGCCCTAGCCGCCCTAGCCGCCCCCTGTGACGCGGGCGCGACACGTCCCGGACGGCTGTCCCTCTCGCACTTGCATGGTCAGCGCAGGGCGATGATGATTGATAAACAAAATTGTAAAATTAGACCAATGGCATGTGGCAGCAGAGCACACAGGCACCACTCTTGCCCGGCGTAAAGTGTTGTCGAGAAGAATGACACAAAAATAGATGTGTTTTCTAAACATTTATGTGCAATACTAGCCATTGGAGCGGCCCGCGCCCCCCGTTTGGCGCCGTGCATACCTACTGCTGACCCTCGCTTGACCGCACGGCGGCGGTGGCTAAACTACCGGCCGGGTGCCGCACAGAGAGAGATTGCGAAGGTGTTGGTTTGCGGAGGGGCAGGCGGGCCGGGCGGGCGGGCGCGGCCGGGCAGGTAGGGGCGGGCGGACACACCCCCGGCAGGGACGCGTTGGGGCTGCCGGCCCTCCGGCTGGCCTTGATAGATAAAACGACGCATAAATTAGAATCCAAAGTAATGAATCCGGTCGGAGCTGCTAGCCGGCCGGCCGCTTGGTGGCGCTGGCCATGCGCCTCATAAAACAAGGCTTGTTAACAAAGCGCATCAGATAGAACCGATGGATTTACGGCAAAGAGACCGAGCAGACCACCCACGCCGGCCACGGGCGCGATGCACTGCAAAAAAGAAACGCATTTTCTAAAT
>NW_026271411.1:0-1947 GCF_000697945.3 Frankliniella occidentalis | reverse complement strand
GGGGGGGGGGCCTCCAATAGCATCGCCCCCCGCAGCACCCAGTCCACACACAATACCGCCACTCGCCGTACAAAGGACCCGTGGGACAAAACCAAAGGGACCCTCTTCGGGGCTGCACGAAGACCGGCGGCGGAGAGCCTGCAGGAGGAGTGCCGGGGTGCCTCGCGGCCGGCCACGGTCCAGAGCACGACGAAGCGGGCTGGGCGAGTCGGAGGGGGGACACTGACGACACTGGGTGGCACTGAGATCCACGTAGACACCTCCCTAATAGAACCGCGCGGCCGTGTTGCGGATGAAGGGTGGGGTGGATAGATCCTCATCCACCACATGATCCACGATGCGTTGGAATCCATGCACGTGAATGGGACATGCTGTCCCCCTGGGGGCTGGTCCTGGTGGGTGTTTGCGGCGTGTAGGCGGCGGGGCCCCGGTGTGTGCGCGGCTGTGCCGAGCGGGGCTTATCGGAGAGCCTAGGCGAGCCCCGCGCTGCAGCGGGGCCGGCCACAGGCGATACGGGACTGCATTAGAGGCGCCCAACACCAACACCCGGCCGGCCGGCCGGACCAGCGAATTCGTTGTTCGTCCAGGGCACATGCCTGCAGCAGACTGATTCCGCTCAAGAGGTGCTGCCCCATGAGAGCGACAAGGACGGAGCTACATATACGGAAGGTATGGGAGAGCGCTCTTTGGAATCAGTCGGCAGGGCCGAACACGTGGCGGGGTGTCCTGGAACACGGCCGGATAGGGCTGGAGCAGGGCTGAGGACCCCCCCCCCCCCCCGCGCGTGCGCTCCGGCTGCAGCGAGGCTTGGTGCGGATGCATGGGGGCGGAAGTGAGCCGCGCATGCCGAGCCGCATAGTGACTGAGTGTGACTCACGGGACGATCACTCCGGCCCGTCAAACATGCTCGTCGTGTTCACCGGCGATGGCAAATAAAAAGTTGCGCGGTGGCGCAGAGAGAGAGAGAGAGAGAGAGAGGGGGGGGGGGGCTCGAGAAGGAGCGCCCATGAGCATGAGCGCGCCATCAGCAGCGCCTCGCCGAGGACATGCCGCACGCTGACGCTGCTGACGCGCTGTTGACTGTCGCGGCACGGTGCGGCACGGTGACGGTGGTGCGGCCCGCGGGGCCCTCGGGGACAAAAAGTTGTGCTCAGCGACGACGACGCCGTGCCAGGCCAGAGACCGTTGTTGGGGGCTTAGGAGAGGAAGGAGGGACGCCGGCCGCAGGGGAGGCGAAGAGAGCGGGACTGTGTCGCCACGTCAGGCGGGGGCATGAGCAGCGCCCCGACGAGGGCGCCGGGGGAAATAAATGAGTTTGTCGTCCACGGGCTTCTCCTTCCCTGCCGTGCCATGAATAAAACTCCCCCAGCATCAGAGCCTCAGTCGCCCATTTCTCTAATAAAACGCCGCGACTGGCCGTGTGCGCGCCCATGCCGCGGGCCCGGGCCATGCCCGTCCGGTTGTTTGGCTTTTGTTCCACGCTCTCTCATGGCCGGGCCACCACCGGGCCGGCTCACGGCTTTGCGCTGGGAAAATAAAGCAAGTGAGTACGATACGGCAAAGAGCCCCGTACGCGAGGGGGAGGGCCGAAGTATAATCTCGGTGGAATGCCAACCGAGCGCGCGGCGCCGCCTCCAGGGCCGCCACCCCGCGAGGGGCGCGAGAGGGGGCGAGCAGCGAGGGAGGGCCATGGCAGGGCCCTAAACGGCGCACAGCACACTCGAGACATGTTCTCCATCTTTATCGCACCTTGCGGGTCGCATCGGGGGTGGGAGCGAGAGGGCCACCCCCGCCCCGCCACGCCACGCACCGACCGAGCTGGGACCGGCAGCGGCACACCGGCACCAGACGGACCCAACGCGACGCGGGGCGCGGCGGGGCGCGGGGAGGCGCGGCGGGGCGCGGCGGGGCGCGGCGGGGCGCGGGGAGGCAATGAGGAAGGGGGTA
>NW_026271410.1:0-2803 GCF_000697945.3 Frankliniella occidentalis | reverse complement strand
TGGACCTCATTCGGACGGTAGTGCCCGCTCTACATTTTCGGAAACGGCAAATTTGTGTCAAGCGATGCCACTTGGCAGGGGGGTACTTATGGACAAAATAAAGGATTTGGCCCGAAGAGGCATTCAAAATTTCCCTTAGGACAGATTTTATAAGCGTTCAAATTTCCCATTGCGCCTTACGGGAGGTCCGGGTAGGCAACCCGTTATTCACGACCGCTGTAAACTGCCCCTGTTCGCCATGAGAATGCAACAATCGTCGTTTGCAAAACTCAAAACGGCCCGGTTTTACAGCTCCCGTGCGCGCGGGAGTCCCGAGTAACGCTCCGGCCACGGCGGAAATGCGCGGATTTCTGCAGCTACAAATCGCAAGCGCAGTAACGCACTCCAGAGGCGTGCGTGGCGAAAAGTAAAGCGAGTACTGCTTCTTTTCTCATATACGCAATGATGTCGTTATACGACGTCGTAAGTCGAAATCGGGCACAGTTTTCGAGTCGTTAACGACGACGTGCAACTGGGAAGCCTAATAATTTTCGTCCCGTGACTTCGTAACGGCATCGTTTGGGATATCGCTTAAAAGACACTTAATTCCGCGCATTACCGGGGGGAGGCTGATCGTGACTGACAGGATCGGAGCCGCCCGCCTGGTCACCGAACCCGGCTATTTGCATGTAGCACGCTCTCCCGACAGCTGTGCGCCCGGCCAGGCCTGGCCCCGGGATGCTGTGGTCCAGCTGCTGCGAGAGCGAGATGACAATGATTAGTGCAGAGCAGGGCGGGGCGCGGCGGGGCGGGGCGGGGCGAGGAGGGGGCAGCCCGCGTGTGGTCGAAATCATGTCGGACGCCGAAATGACAGGGCGGGGCGGTCAGAGCACATGGCCGGAAGTGCATGCATGGCCAGGACAAGGCGGCAAGGGCACCGTTATTTGAAAACTTTTCCTAAGCGAGATGTAAGGGAAATTCGGTCGGAAATTGAGTTTTACGACGCGGCGAGACGAGAGCGACGCATGTTTTGTTTGCATAGCTAGGGGGGGGGGGAGCGCTCGGATAAGCGTACTTATTCTTCGCTCCTCGCCTCGCGGCTATTTTTGCTATACATCCCGAGAAAAGAAGAAAAATCACATTATTCATAATGCGAAACGCATAAAATATGCCTAAAGGCGCGCGCGGGGAGGGGACGAAAGGGCGGCGGCCGGGGTAGACACAGACTACAGGAGGTAACAACACGTCGAGAGGCACAAAACCTCGTTACACGACGTTAGAAAGCGCGGACGCGCGGGTGGGCGGCGGGGCGACGTCGCGCGAGGAGCGCACGGAGCAAGGTGATGGGTCCCCCTTTGTCGAGCGGGCTGCCGGCTGCGCCGCGCTGACTCGGCAGTCTGGAAGGGACAAGCAGAAAAGGGGTTCGGAAGCGGGCGGGCGGGGGAGCGCGAGAGCGGAAAGGGGGCGAGTTTGCGAACGACGCGGGGGCGGGGGACATTTGATTACGACCAGCAGCAGTAGTTTCTACTTCATCCGGTCCGACGAAAATAACCAATGTTGTGCGCCGTGCAAGGACGATTTATTTTGCCGCAGTAAATAGAATCCGTCCTTCGACGGCAGTGCTGGTATCGGTGCGGCTGCTTTTCATTCCTAGCACAGGGAAATAACAAGAATGAGCGGAGTGCCTGAACGTTCTTCAACACCCACTTTATCCTTTTGGAAAAAGTAACCACCACGGCCATTCGCTCTGAGCATAATTGCTACCTTTCACGCTTCATTCAGACACTGCTGTGAGAAATATAGAAATATAGGGTGGAGTGGGAATGAGGAGGGGAGGCGGAGAGGGGCGTTGACGAACTACGCCGTTTTACCCTTTTGTGTCGCCTTGTTTTTGTATCTGAATGAATGGTCTTTTTAGCTCTTTCACGGCAACGGGCGGCCCGGTCCGCCCGCCCGCCGCTCTGTCGCGCTGCGAAAATAAAAAAAGTTGTCGAAAATGAAAAAAGTTGCGAAAGTATGTGCTGTCGATGAGCTGCAAACGCAGAGTAAGCGCGCCAGACGAGCCCCCACCCGCAACAAAGTGTTGATTCAAAACAAACAAAAACGAGAAAAGAAAAGAAGCGGCTGTGAAATGTTCACAAAAAAACGCATAATATGCGAGGGGAAATGGAAATTCCTCAGATTGGAGGGTGAAACGTACATGATTCCGTTGTGAAAATAGTGTTTGGCAACCAAAACTTCTTGCTTTTGAAACAGAACAGATGAGTGCGATTTTTTTTTGATTTTTTTTATTTGGGGGTGGGGGAGGCAGGAGGAGGTGGAGGTGCACAGTTCGGGCAAATGACTCCCGGGACACGCATCACTATCGACAAGGGGGCCGCTTCGAGTGTGTGCCCAGCTCTCCGATGCTGCTCGCACCGTCGTGATATTAGCCGGCAGGGCTCTCGCTCTCCGAGTGTGTATTGAGTTTCGCGTGGGGCCGTGGCTGGTCGCTCCACAGCGGAGCACAGCGGCCCCGGAGGACAAGCCCGTCTGTCGCGCGCACTCTTTTTTCCCCTTTCCTCCTATACTCCTCCTTTTTCTGGACCGCGGGAGGCTGATCTCGAGACCAAGAGACCGGTTATTATTGTAGGGCACTACGTCTGGAGCGTACAGCGCGGGCGTGGCGCCGCGCGGCGGGAGCAAGCGCGCTGCGGAGGGCCGCCAGAGCCGGAGCAGCCTGCCTACCTGCGCGTCAACCGGCATTATGCAAGTTAATCGCCAGAGAGAGAGAGAGAGAGAGAGAGAGAGAGAGAGAGAGAGAGAGAGAGGGAGAGATGGGGGG
>NW_026271409.1:0-4932 GCF_000697945.3 Frankliniella occidentalis | reverse complement strand
CCCCCGACCCGCCCGGCCCGACAGGTGCCTCACACGAGTGGTGCTGCCCGGATTGCCCGGAGAACGCTCCCTGCCTCAAAAAGCCCTCTACCTCCGGTCCAGTTCCAGGAGAGCTTTAGCTGATGGGCCTTCACACGCTGAGTGCGGCGGGGGCGGGCAATCCTATGTTACTGGGAGCCAAGGTGAGGGTCGTGTCGCACCAAACGGGTTAAGGGCCGCGGAGGCAGCGGCATGTTTTTGATTGGGTGGTTGAGGCGGGCGCCACAACGTGGTTCCAGCTTGCTGAACGCGGTCGGCGCGGGACTCGCGGTCGCGCTCATCGCGTCTGACGACCTCGCCCCGGCCCGATCATTAAGGTCCCTAACCGCCCCTCACCTTTCGAGTCTCGGTTACCCCAGGGAGCGTTTTCCTTATTGGCCGCCATTAGCGCCTAGGCATTTGCGTCTCCGCGACCTGCGGTCCCTTTGGAGGGCCTCCGCGGCGGCGGCTCGAGCAGCGACCCGAGCGGGGCAAGCCTGCGCAAATAGACTCGCCCCCCACCCTCCCCCCTCCCCCGGACAAATACTGGAGTAAGTAGACAGAGTCTCCCACCTTCTCTACCCCCGCCTACCCCTCCTACCTCTCCTCGCAGTAATCTGCGTCCGTGTTACGCCACGCGAGGAAAGCAGTACACCCCCCCCCCTCCCTCACGGCTCGCCGCCCCTCCGTCCCGGCGGCAGTGTCATGGCAGGACTGTGTCATACTCGCGATCCTCTTCCTCCCCTCCTCGGTGCCGCTCCTGCTGCCGCTGCAGCTCGCGCCCGGCACTGCCCGGTACAAAGTACGTACTGCTGCCCGCTGCCCGGCCCGGCGCTACCTACCTACCGGTGCGGCGCACCGTGGCGTCCGGCTGCGGCTCATCTGGAATGCACATCGGCACCCCCCCTCCACACACACACAGCCCGCAAGGGCCCCGTGTAGGGCGGGCGGCATTTGCCGACTGATTTCGGAGGGAAGAGCCCTTCCGTATAGCCCTGTCCTTGGCCCAAGGGCCTTGGGCGCTCTTCTGAGTCAGTCTGGTGCAGGCATCTCAGCGAGCGCTTGGGTTTGGCTTGGATTCCGCAGGCGAGGTGCCCGTACGATTCTAACTAAGGGCTGCCCGGGGCTGCCGCAAGCTATGCCACCGCAACAACGCGGTAAACGACGGGCACCTCCGCGGGCACCTCATCGGAGGCGTTGGTGCGTGAGAGCTGCACAGTTAGCGGGCTAGTCAGGGCCCACGACGGGCACCTCGCTGCCCCAGGCAGGCTGCGAGCTGGGGCACCTTTCCTTATGCGCCCAGAGCGATGGTATGCGGTGTTCGCGCTACTCAGGTCCCTGCTGTCCCTGCCGCCCCTGCCACCCCTGACGCCCGCCCGGCACCTGGCCGCACGAGCCCGCGAGCCCCCTCTGCCTCGAGCCGCCCTGCCGCCCACGAGCCGTGGCGGCGGTGGCCCTTTGTGCCGCGGGATCCTCTCGAGGGCTAATCTAGCTAATGAGAGATTCATGAGCCCAGCGGCTTCCCCCTCAGCCTATCACGGCGCGCCCCGCACGGCGCCGCGCGGAGGGGTCATGACTGCCAACGAGCGACACGAAGGCGAACGCCCGGCGGCCGGCGGCCGGCCCGGCCCGCCCGCTCCGACCAACTTTGGGCTTCTCTGTTGTTTGGCAGGGAAACCAGGGAAACTCCCGGGGCGCCAACTTGGCACAGTAGAGTGGCTCACTAATTTGGGTATGGCGCCCTTTTGCGCCGACAACCGGCATGTGTGTGTGTGTGCGTGTGTGTATGTGTGCGTGTGTGTGTGTGTGTGTGCGTGTGTGTGTGTGTGCGTGTGTGGAGGGGTGCGTGAGTGTGCCGCGTTTTGCCGACTGCAAATATGTAAGCACTATACCGCGCGAAGTGGAGGTAGTTGAGGCATGTAATGTAATAGGGCCAAACCAAAGCTCCCGACTGCCTACAACTAGGTGGGGAAATACTCCTTTTTGTTTTGCGAAATGGGGGCGTTAAGACAAAGTGTTGAAATGTGCAAAGTTGCTGCGGGTGGGGCGGGGCCCGGCCGCCACCGGTAGGGGTCGCGGGGGCGGCACCCGGACCGTCGGACTCGTAGCGGCGCTCGGCGCTCGGCTGTTGGCGTTTTGTTAGGAAAGATGTTTAACCGCGGGGAACGGATTTTACTGCCGTCTGTTATGTGTCTGTGTGTTGAAATGAGGGGGCACCGGGTAGGATGACAGTACTTCATCAGCTTATTATTTGGTTAAAAAACGTCATTTTATTGTAACGCTTTGTTTGTAGTGACTAACAGTTTCCTTCTTTTTTCACATTTTAGTTTTCGTTAACAGTAAAAAACAATTGTGCAAGTGAATAGCAACGCAACAATGGCAGCAGTTTGCCGCCCGGACGTGAAAATGATTTGAACCACAGACGTTTACAATATGGGTCAGGCATGCTCAAGGAGCGCCAGACCAGAGGAGCGTAACGACTTTACAGACGAATTGCCCCACCATCGCGTGGTGCCATGCACAAGAGCATAATTTTTCAGTCGATTTCCCCCACAAGTCGAGCCCATTAACGTATCGCCACAGCCGGCTACACAAGCAATAAGAAGTTATCGAGAGAAAGAGGCAGGCAGAGAGGGAGCAGATTGAAGAAAGGGAGGCATACAAACATAGACGAGAGGCGACAGGAAGGGCTACTTATCACAGACACTCTAGCTCTAGCACAGCACCAGTCAACACACCGTTAAGAAGGATGAGAACGAAAAACAGATCCACAAGCACTCACAGGTAACAACAAGGGTAAACTCTTTGAACACAATAACAGGACTTGGTAACTTACATATCACAAGACGAGAAAACACTTTGGCCAGCTGCTGTGCACCCCCGGGCTCCACGGCCGCGGCTCCAGCAGTGTCGCCAGGACGACGAAAGCGGTGATGCGCCAGCCGGCGCCGTCCTGGGGATATGCTCCTGGTCCGAGGGCGACGAACGACGCTCTGGATGGCCCGGGCTGCTCCGACTCACTAGAAGAGCCCTCCTCCCAGTTCGAGGCCCCCGAAGGAGTCCAGAGGGGCGGCGGCCACCTCGGCCTTGTAGCCGGAGTGGTGGCCGTGGTCGAACAGCCCCTCGTGGTGGTGGTGTCCGTCGTGTTGATGCTGGGAGTGGTGGCCGTGATGGTGGTGGGCGTGATGTTCGTGTTTGTGGTCTGCCTTGTGTTCGTGGCCATGGTGGTGGTGGTGACCGTGAGATTCGTGGTGTTTGTGTTCGTGTTTCTGCTCGTGTTTGTGTTTGTGGTGATGCTCCTCCTTGTGGCTCTCGTGATGGTCGTGGTGGTGCTTGTGCTCCTCGCCGTGTTTGTGGTCGTGGTGATGGTCCTGGTGGTGCTTGTGGTGGTGACCATGTTTGTGTTCTTCGTGGTGGTCTTCGTGGTGGCTGTGGTGGTGGCCGTGTTTGTGGCCATGTTTGTGTTCGTGATGGAGCTTGTGGTGATGTTCTTCCTTGTGGTGGTGGCCGTGGTGGTGGCTGTGTTTGTGGTGGTGGTCTTCCTTGTGGCCGTGTTTGTGTTCCTGTTCGTGTTTGTGGTGATGCTCCTGCTTGTGGGCGTGGTGGTGACCATGTTCGTGCTTCTCCTCGTGGTGATGCTTGTGGCCCTCGTGGTGATGCTCGTGATGCTCGTGATGATGGTCGTTCTCGTGCTTGTGGTGATGCTGCTGGTGATGCTTGTGCTCGTGCTCGTGCTTCTCCTCGTGCTTGTGGTGGTGGCCGTGTTTGTGGCCATGGTCGTTTTTGTGGTCGTGGTGATGCTCTTCCTTGTGCTTGTGGTGGTGGTGGATCTTGTGTTCGTGATGGTGATGCTCCTCGTGCTTGTGGTGGTGATGCACTTCATGGTCGTGGTGGTGATGCTCCTCATGCTTGTGGTGATGGTGGTCCTTGTGGTGATGCTTGTGATGGGACTCATGCTTGTGCTCCTGCTCGTGCTTGTGGCTGTGGTGGTGGCCGTGGTGGTGTCCGTGGTGATGCTTATGGTCCGCCTTGTGGTGATGCTTGTGGTCCGCCTTGTGCTGATGCTTGTGGCTGGCGTGGTGACCGTGGTTCGCGCTGTGGTAGTCCGCGTGGCTGCTGTACGCCTCGAAGAAGCTGGACCTCTTCGCCTTTGGCGCGGTCACCAAGCGAATGCGGTCCTCGGACGTGCCCACGTCGTCGTGGGGAATCAGCGAGCTGGGCGAGATGGGCGCCCTGACGGCCTTCGGGGCGGTGGCCAGCACCACCTGCGGCACCGGGGCGGCCGCCGCCACGGCCGCGTCGGGCAGCAAGCTGGCGCCATCGGCGAGCTTGGGTGAAGGTGCACTGGCGGCCGGCGCCGCGCACAGCAGCACGGCGGCCGCCATGGAGGCCACCAGGAGCTGGACGGCCTGGACCCGGAGCTTGTCCATGGTCTGCAACAAGGCGGTGAACAGTGAGCGGTGAGGGTATCCTGGTGGCGGCGCCGAGACGCCCTGGCTGACGCCCTGGCTGACGCCCTGCCTGACACTCTACTCACCTTGTCTCCCATTTCCGCCGGCGTGTGTTCCTGAGGGCGGGCCGCTCGGGGCGGACTGGAAGAAGACTGAGTGCTGATTGCACGCATTGTCTGGCTTATATACGGCGGGGGCCCGGGCGGGCGGCCGGCGGCTGGCCAGTACCCGGTACCACACGGGCACGCCGAGAGGCACGCCTCCTCCCCCCTTTCCACGGTCTGGTCTTCCTACTACCCCTCCCCCCCCTTCCCTCCCCGCCTCTAATGCAAGCAAAAGCAGTAAAAGTCCCGCAGGGATTAGGGCCTGCCTCAAACTGCCGGCGAGACACTGTGGGGCGTACGGCGCCGTGTCGTAGCGGAGGGCGTAGTGGTAGGGCGGGATGGGGTGCGGCGAGCTGGAG
>NW_026271408.1:0-1645 GCF_000697945.3 Frankliniella occidentalis | reverse complement strand
AGGGGAAGGGAGGGGGGGGGGGCACATCCTCGGCGCCTCCTGATCCTGCGATAGCCAGCGCGCTTGGGCAGCACAGCACCTGTGCACAGGACCCTCGGCGTCAAGGAGGTCCTGCTCCCGCTGCCCCCGCCCCCGGTCCCGGTCCCTCCACAAGACCACTCTACTCCACTTAGCCGTGGCGGGCGGTGGATGATCGGAGGTGTGGCGTGGCGTACGGGAGGACGCTCACGAACTGAACTACTCGCCCTGTAATTTCGGCCAGACACGGGAAACGGTTTAATTGCGTTTGCGGCGCCGGTGGTGTGCGGCCGTGTGCGGCGCGGGGGCCGAGCTCGGGGTGATTTGGGGAGGGGGGAGCGAGGGAGGATTCAAAAACAATGTAGCCGCATTTTCTCAGTGTTCAGAATGTAAGCTAAATGTATAGGTATTTAAACTGTACAAGGGTGGTCGTTATGCCCAGTTGGAGCAAATGCGTAGAACCAGCCCGCATTTAGTCGTGCAGACGGGTTACCTATTTGCACGAGGCCCTAAGGCGCCCATAGCTAGAGACGACAGGGATCGTCCAGAAATTACGTCCGTTTCTCTCAGATTAGTTCGGCAAATAACTGGAGCTCGGCGCCTGTGAGACTTTGGGTAGGCCATCCCGCATTACTCGCATGCATTGCAGGCAAGATGTTACATACCTATCAGGCGCTATGCGAGCTTGCGTAGGGTAAACTTCAGAAGTTCATGACGGAGGATGACGGACGATGATCTCATAGGCAAAACGGTCCTCACCCGTGCATGCATTTGTTCCAACGGGGCACAGCGACCACCCTGTGGGAAAAATCGAGAAAACTCAAAAAGTACGGTGCGACCTAATTTACTGTACTTCAAATTAAAACAGCAATATATCGAAGCAGTGACAGACTGTTCCTTTACCCCCATTAGTTCTAAATTTGTTCTTGTGATGTCCACAGGGGAGACCCCGACAAGGCGGACCACTTCGGCAACACGGCGCTGCACTTCGCCGCGGCGCGCGGCCACCTGCCGTGCGTCACCTTCCTTACCAACTTCGGCGCCAACCTCTGGGCGCTGGACATCGACTTCCACACGCCCCAGGAGCTGGCCGCCATCAACAATCGCCAGGACATCCTCAGGTTCCTGGACGCGGCCGCCTCCAAGGAGGAGACGGGCAATAGGTGGGTCTGGGCTGTCAGTCCATGTGCGGGAGCAGGGGTGGGGCGGGCGGGGCATTCAATGTTTGATGACCTCGCCTCCATGCTTCTCCCGAAGGCTTCTCCCTGCCCCTCCCGATTTACTTTTTGTGTGCCTTTGAGTACCGTGTGGTAGGTGTGTGTTAGTCTCGGTGTTAGTCCTAGTCGTGCACGAGCCGCAATAGGAGTCCCGAGCGATTGAGACGGTTCACTCTACGACGGACAGCCCGACGGACGGACAACAAAAGTAGGAAGCCCTCCGCCCCGATTGACGGATAGCCGACGAAAAGGTCAGGGAGGGATCACCATTAATTGGACAGCGCGGCTCGGGGAGCGAGGCGAGGCGGCGGACGGTTGTGGAGGACGTGATGGCTTTGACTTGACTCTCTCGCTGGCTAGAGAGCACCAGAGAGAGGCTCTCTCTTTCCACCTCACCCGTCCGCCCCACC
>NW_026271407.1:0-1001 GCF_000697945.3 Frankliniella occidentalis | reverse complement strand
GGGGGGGAGAGAGAAAGCCGAGGAGAAGGACGAGTACGTCCCCTGGGGGGAGGGGGGACGCCAAGCACGCTCTGCTACACGGCGGACGTTCACTCGTGACCCCCCTCAGGCCCTCCCCCTCTGCTGGTTCCACCCCTTTCTCCCTCCCCATCTTCTGCTTTGGTATAAAAGCCAATTGGCGCGTCCTGACTTCTCAAAGATATCGCCAAAGGACAGGGTGACCTTATAGGTGACGGCCGGTCGGCCCCCCGGGGGGACGGCCGCGGCACCGGGCGCTGACTGGAAAGTGACTGATGACGGCGCGCACAGCACTCGGCGAGTCACTGTTAACTACTTTGCAACGTCATTGTATATTTTACACGCACGTTGATATTTGTTTGCAATGGAAAAGCAAAGATGGCAAGTCGCACCACAAGTGCTGCAATTATGTGCACATTATTTCTTTTTTTAATGCACTAAGAGCCCCCAAACGTGAAAAGAATTAGATCTTTTGTGAGTCTGTATGCCTTTGAAAAGGAACTTTCCTTATCGTTTCAAAGATGTGACTTGGTACCTTAGTTTTTCCGGTTTAGTCTAGTATCACGTATCACGATAAAATATATCGCACGTTGGGCCTGCGAGCAGGTTAGCTAGCGTATCGCTACGGAACCCCCTGCCGGTAGGCAACCCGCCCGCACGCGTGTTGTGCGGCACAGCATCAGCGGCTAACCAGCCCACATTGTGGAGTCGCAACCTTTGCCTCCTCCTCCTCGTCGTCTTCATCCTCATCTTTCTCTTCCTCCTCGTCTTCGTCCTCCTCCTCCTCCTCATCCTCCTCTTCTCTTTCTTGCGACGCGCGCCGGTCGTGCCCCGGTCTTTGCGGTTTTGATAAGTTTGCTGGATTGGAGGGTTTGCCGAGGGAGTTGAAAAGTGGATCTCTACCTCGCGGTGCGAGGACGACGGATCAGCGTTGTGTGTGTGCGTGTGCGAGAGGGAGAGAAGGGGTCAGGGAGGCGGATGGG
>NW_026271406.1:0-1415 GCF_000697945.3 Frankliniella occidentalis | reverse complement strand
AAAATTACTGAAAGCATGGTAAATTGTGTTAAACACATTTTATTCTCCTGAATTGGTTTTTGACCTTTTCTCGATGTTACTATTCGAATAAAAATTACTGAAAGCATGGTAAATTGTGTTAAACACATTTTATTCTCCTGAATAGGTTTTTGACCTTTTCTGGATGTTACTATTCGAAAATTTTACTATTAAAAGTTTTGATCTAGATTGAAACCAAACGAAAATCTGTGTAGCTGTACAAGTAACAAAATAAAGGCGACAGCCGGCGACAACGCGCCAACAATCAGGGGCTCCCAGGGGAAAAATTCACATGTTTACCCCCGTAAGTGTACGAATAAACATTCACACACCTGCAAGTGTGCGACATTCACACACTTGGGTTTCCAGTGCCGCGCGACCTGCACACACGAATCTTCAAAGGAACTGGAAAGGGGACGGGTGGTGGGGTGATTAGCACATTTGTACCACATGTGCCTCGCTTAATAGTTTGCTGCACGCTCATAGGCCTATGCGACACAGCTCGAGTAAAAACGTCATCGGGGTGAATCGGACCTGTTTTGGCGTCGAGCGGCATGCCCCATGCGCGACACACTGCACCTCACTCTGCAGTTCCGGCCGGGCGGGCGCCGCCACCGACCACCGGTGTGAAATAATGTAAGAAGTGACTACTAGCGGCGGTCCTGAGTCCCGCCCCGCCACCACGTGGCTACCGGGCAGCCGCCGGGGCCACCGGCCGCGGAGGGCTCCCATTGTATAACAGTCACATTGCACAAGCCAACTGCTGCCGCTGCTATGCTTTTGACCCGCAAATAGTCTCCGCGCTGCCAGCAGCTTCTGCTACGGGAGAGGGGGGGGGGCGCTTCCTGATAATTATCAGAACGGCAGCCACAGCAACACGTCGATTTATCAGCGCGAAGGAAAGCGCTCGCTGCTCCTCCTGGAAGCGTCCCGGCTCGGGGTTACGTTAGCGTCAGCAGCACGGATAAGCGTTTAATATCTCTCGTTTTTCTTTTTGCTTCCCATCCCATGAGCTCACTGGCTTTTTGGCGCTGCGGACGCAACACATTACGAGATATGATTCTCATTATGATGGTCCGGACGTATCGCGCCGCGCCAGGGCAGGTCGTGGGAGCGGGGCTGCATTGTGGCAGCGCTTGTATAGCAGCGGTGTGTGTTGGCGGAAGCAAGGGATCGAAACAAGAGGCGCACGCGGGTGTATAGGTCTTCCTGCTGGTTCCACTTTGTTTAATTTAAGAGTGTAGCTTACTATTTACAAACAGGTAACAATGAAACAACAAACAAACAAACAAACAACAACAATGGTCAACAACTTGCAGCCCGCGCCTCCTTTGCAGGTGCCGGCTTCCTACCATGCCGGCCGCGCGGGGGTTAGGGGGCGCGCCGGGGACTGTCAT
>NW_026271405.1:0-4263 GCF_000697945.3 Frankliniella occidentalis | reverse complement strand
CTCCCTCTCTTCCTCCCGCTCTATCTCTCTCCCCCTCTCTCTCTCCCTCTCGGTATAGTTGCGGTGGCCGGGGCGGTATAGCCCGGCCCCTGCAGTATGATAAATGATACGGACGCCTAGTCGCTCACTGGACCGTCAGTGTGTGTCAGAGGGAGAGGGTAAAGGGGGGGGGGGGGTAGGTCACTGAGCTGTGAGTTTTGGCGGCGTGCCAGCACGACTTGACTAGGCCCCCCCTGCTTCGCGTGGTGTGTGGCGTCGTGGCCTGGGCCTGAGCTGGCCAGGGCTAGAGACCGCCCTAGTTCGAACTGTAGGGTCAGCACGAGCCAAGGGGTTATCCACTTGGGTGGTGGTCGGGTCTGTCGGGTCACCCGTCCTATAGTTTTCATTATATATGTACAGGGAATAGTCAGGTGTCGATGTTGACCCCATAGTGTGCCCACAGTCCCCCCAACGCCAGCTCGGCGCGTTCCCTGCATGGCACATGAGGAAAATGTGCGCTGAGATGTCGGTCCGTCGAGTTTGCGCTGCGCTGAGGAGGGTTGAGGAAGTTTCCTCCCCCCTGCCGCGTCGCGTCTGACTCAGGTGCTTCACCTTTGCGCCAAATGCCGAGTTTTTGGACGGTTTCTTGGAAAGGTATAAGAGCCCCACGACGGGCTTGAGAAATACCTGACCTTACACCTCACTTCTTTGAGGTGGCGGTTCTGTTCTGAAAACTTTCATGAGCGTCCTCTAGAAAAACTGGTCTTCGCTATGGCACGCAATGGCATTGACCGTTCCGAATGCATAGTAGAAAACTGCTAAATAACTATTGGCTGGCAAAGAAGCCATGTCGTTTAGAGACGAGCAGGTAAGCGGGCCAGAGAAGTAAATTGTAGTAAATTGAAGTAAAAGAAGAGTGAAAGAAGAAAGATGAAGAGGTAAAGCAGATAATATACGTAGTTATGCATATTGTATCTTTCGCATCAACCTGTACCGCAAAGACTGGCACCCTCTGTCGCCCCCGCCTGTCTGTCTTTCTGCCGGCTCGTCCGTCCGTCTTTCCTCGCGCTAAGCCCTCTGCTCTGCCGTAGAGCCGGCCGCCGTGTTGCAGTACAAAGTTTCCGTTATGGTCAGGTGTACCCCCCCCCCCCCACCGCTTTTCTCCAGGGCTCCCCACCCCAACGGTCTGACGTGACGTGATTCACAGTCAGGTGACGTCACGTCGCAGTCCATCGTAAATTTCAGTTACGCCGCGCGCCGCCCCAGAAATACTCGTTTGGGGGATGGCTGGCGTGGCGGAGCGTGGCGTCCGGGGTGAGAGAGAGAGAGAGAGAGAGAGAGGGTGAGAGAAAGAGAGAGGTGATGGCAGAATGGCAGCCCTAGCGGCGCGGGGGCGGCGCGGCGCGCGGCCGTTTCAAGAGTTCAAATGAGTTCCGGCTGCCTTCCGAAAGCTCGTAAACTCGCCGTATATCACATTCAGCGTACAACTGCGAAAGCAAAACACCGGACCTCCGGGGGCCAGGCCTGCCTGCCCCGCCTGAGGGGGTCGGAGCGGGCCGGGCCTCGCGGCCTCACTTGTCCAGACTCTTCCTGCCTCTTTTCCTGGCCCTGGCCCCGGCCCCGGCTCTCCCCTTAGCTCTCCCTTCTCTCATACCCACCCCGGCAGGCCTGTCCGGCGGCCCCACTCACCTCCGCCAAGCCCCCCCCCCCTCACCCCGCTCTTCCACGCGGCGGCGTCCACGTCGCCGTCGTGGCCGTCCCCGCTGCTTTTATCAACTCAACAACTCCCCTCGCCGCTTCCTCGGTGCGCCTCGTCCGCCGCAAACCACCTAAATCAGCGAAAGGCTTGGCAGGCCGAGAGAGGAAGAGGGGGGAATGGGCAGCGGAAGTAGAGGCAGGGGGGGGGGGCGAAAACGAAGCAGGGACCCCTACCCACCACCGGGTTTAGGATTTGTACCCACGCACCTTCTACAGTGTAGGGTGGCACCCACTCACACACGCTCAGGCTGGTGTGCGTTCTGAGGGGGCGCATGGGACGCGGGACAATAGAGGCTCCCACGGGGACTGCCCTCCCCACTGCCCCCTTTCCCGCAGGGCGCGCGCTCGCGGACCGTTGGCCACGTCGTTGAATGTTTTCGACCCGATTTCAAAATTCACAAAGCCGTGTGATGTGACTGGCATTAATGACTCGCTCGTAAACCAGCCCCCTCCCCCTTTTTCACCCGACCCTGCCACCCGGGCGGGAGGGCAGGGGGGAGCAGGGAGAGTCGGTCAATAAGATTTGAGTGATCGGTTGCGTCCTTCACATTCTCCGCAGCGTTGGGCGCGCGCGCTATGTGGCCTCGTTGGGCTGGCGCTGCCTCTCGTCAGCCACCTGATATCGTGCAACGTGCACGAGTCCGAGCGCCAGCCTACCTACCACCAACACCCACCACCAACACCACCTACCACTACAACCACCACCCACCACAACCTCTACTCACCACGACGGGCTAGTCTACAACCATCCACTCCACAACCAACCACTCCACAACCAACCACTCCACAACCAACCACTTCGCAACCATCCACCACTACCAACTACTTCACAACCATCCACCACTACCAACTACCACTACCAATCACAACTACAAACCAACACTACCAACCACCAACCACCACAACCAACCATTACCACCAACACCAACGACCACAACCATAACCATTACCACCAACCACCACAAAAACCACAACAACCACTAAAACCAACAATCACAACAACCACCACAACCAACCACCTCCATCACGGAGGGTGTGTCGTGCATGGAGAGGCGGTGGCCCTACTCGCGCTGCTTCCGCGTCCTTTTAATCCGTGCCGCTTGGCACAGTGGGACTTTGGCTCCCGCCCTGCCGATGTGACGTTTAGCTCTCCCGAGCAGGCGAAGGCGGCCGTGCCCGGCCCAGGGCGGCAAAGCGCGCCGCCCGATTGGCGACGTTCCAACGCAAACAGACAACACGGGATAGCTGCTGCTGTCTCGGCGTATAGCTGCGGGTGTCACTACTTTGCCTTCAGAGTGTCGAAACTTTGCCTTCTCCCCCTCCTCCCACACTCCTTCTTGTCCTCCTACTCGGCCGAACTACAATGTCGGCCGGATTAGAGCGTGCGATGCCTGGCCCATGCCGCCCGCCCGCCTGCCGGCCTCAGAGGATACCGTCCCGCCCAACTCGCGCGTGGGGGCGTTGCCTACCCACGCAGGCGTTCCGGACACCCGTCGCGCGCCCGCACCCGCCGGGTGGGACCGTGGTCCTCCAGGAGACGAACTGAAGAGCCCAAGACATATCTGCTTCCGTCAGGAATCCTTCCTCGCCTTCTTTCAGCAGTGTTGGCAGCGCGAACTACAATGTTGGTAGACATGGTCTCTGTTTGGCTTGTTGGTTCAAACGAGGGAAACTAACTGTCAGGTCAGGTAAAACATTAAATCATATCTTTTACAGCTAGGAATAGCGAGAGATTCCTTGTCTCTGGACTTGTCTCCCTGACTCGTCCCTCGCGGGTACCAAACCTTCCGGCCGCACGGCCGCAACCTCCCCTCCTCCCTCCCATGAGCCCGTCTGAGAAATGTCTCCCGCCACTCGCTGGCTCGTCACTCACTCCTCGGCCGGAGGGACGCGAGGGTGTGTGCGTGCGTGGAGGCGGAGGAGGGGATATCCGCACATTTTTCTCGTGTGTTGCAGCGGCCGCCGCCTGTATGCTTCCGAGAGTGAGATGATTGATAGAGCCCAGGCCGAGGCCCGGGCCGGGCGGCGTCAGCACTCCGCCCGCCTGTCCGGTGGCCCACTGCGCTTTATGAGCGTGTGTCTGGCTTTATGCTAAAAGCCTGCTTTTACTTTCGTCTGTGGCCTCACACGGTGCGCGGCCGTCCGTCGCGCGAGAAGGACGTCCGCCGTCATTTGGGCCTAAAAATACTTTCTATTGACATGTACTTTTTATTCCGCATGTTGGCAGGTTTCTCCGGACCCGTGTGGCCCCACAAGGAGGGTGGCAAGACGCCCGGGCCTGGGCCGGCCGGCTTCGGCCAGCCCCCGCCGCCCCCGGGCCCGGGCGGCTCGACGCTACTGCCCCTCGGCCGGCCCGCCCCCAGCACGCCCCCGCCGCCCCCGGGTCCCGAGTTCGACACATCCGACATCCCCACCACGGTGCAGGCGCGCCCCGGCCAGACCGTCTTCCTGCCGTGCAGAGTAAAGCACCGCGGCGACAATGTGGTAAGTCCACGTGACTGAAACTGCGCTAATAAATTTGAAAAA
>NW_026271404.1:0-3239 GCF_000697945.3 Frankliniella occidentalis | reverse complement strand
GAGGGAGGGAGGGACGGACGGACGGACGGGAGAGAAAGGGAGACAGAGAGAAACCGATGAGGAATATTGAGAGAAATGTTGCAGTAATACTGGATGGCGTGGAAGATAATAACTCGCAAACTCAGCTGAAAAGGAAGCGTGGCCGTGGCCGAGGCCGAGTGGACAAGCAGTGCGACCGCGACACATCGAGCTGATGTGATTTGTTCTGGCCGGCGGGGTGGGCGCAGGAGGGCAGCGCTGGCCGCGAGGCAGTGCGGTCCGGGGAGCTGAGGGGGCTTTAGCGAGCGGAGCGGCCTCGACCTGGAAGTGGCGGGTCGCCCGCCGGCTGCGCGCCTGCGGAGGACCGGTAGACAACCCCGTCGGGCAGGCGCGTGGCGCGGGTCCGCCTACCCTGCCGGGCGGTCGCAGCGCAGCTCCAGCGGGAGCCAGGCAGCCAGGCAGCCAGGCACAGGCTGCACTCGGCTCCGACCGCACACTTTCATAGCGGAGAAGACTTTGTAGCTGCTGCTGCTGTTGACCATCAGCATCAGCTAGCCTGCGTGCAGCAGGGCGTGTGGCGTGGCATGGCGTGGCGTGGCGGTGGCCCCAACGCAGTGCAGTGCAGCAGGCCGCGCGATGTGCGCAGACTAAACAAACGTTCTGGCCCATACAAGGAACGCGGGCCTGGGCGAGCTCGACCGACAGGAGCCACGCCCCGCCACGCCCCGCCATCCACAACCCAAGCCATCCTTATTGCACCCGGAGTGGACATGCCGAGATCAGGTCGTTGTGCGTCGGTCCAAACCAGTCGAGTCAAGGGCTGGGCCCGCTGGCCCCCCTCAGCCGGCCGCCGCACCGGCCGCCCCGGAGCGCCAAGCAGGGCATCCCCGAGGTCCTCTCCCCTGCTGCGCGGTCCGACTCGCTGCGTTCAGCAGGTTCCACGTCAAAGGAGACATGCATAAATCGATGCCCGGTGCACGGCCCGGCGACTAAAACGATAAATGGAAAAGGGAAATGAGGTGCAGTAGGTTGCGACGAGAGTAGGAGCAACGAAAAGAAAATGGGTAGGAGGGGGTAGGAGTAAGGGTGAAAATAATTAGACAAGATAGAATAGATATGGAGAGTGAGACAGAGGGAAGAAAGCATGACGGATAGTTGGCTTGCACTGCTGACCCCGGCCAAGGCAGCGCCACCCTGCGACCCCCTGTCGGACACGCAACACCTCACCTCAGCTGGGTAGTGCCGAGCCATGGGGGACCGAGCACGACGTAACGAGGCGCAAGCGCACGATCAGCGCACCTGGCCGATGCAGACGGTAAAATCTCCCGTATTTCATGTAAATATTTTTCATTATATAAAAGTCAGAGCGTGGCTGTGCTGCTGTGACTTTGCGCGCATCATCGAATGCGCCTGCAGATGACTCCGGGTGACTCTCTCTCACGCGCTTGCGCACAGCCAGAGCCCTGCTCGTTCTCCTTTTTTATATGCGCTAATAAATTTAATCGGATGACCCCACGTGGGGCGCCAAATCTAAACGGATCGAAATAAAATGTCGCTCGTGATGCCTCTCCCCCCTCTTCCTCTCCGCTGCTCGCGCCTCCGCCTCTAAAGTCGCACGTCAAACGCCCACACACCTGCCCGCGCCTCCAGAGCAGACGACCGTCGCCGTCGGCCACACACACATACACAGACACACACATACACAGACACACACACACACACAGCGTCCCGTCCAGCCGCGGCGCGGAGTGGGGGCCGGCCGGGGCTGGGGCCCGGCCTGGCCGGCGAGCCTAGCGCGACCGGGGGAGTCCTTCAGTCCCCGATCAGCACAGCACGACCGCGTAGCCGCTCCGGGCCGCTCCACGACGCTCCTCCAGCAGGCCAGGCCACCCGCACCCTCTGGGCCCTCGCTAGCACCCTCAAGCAGTGCCCCAGCGACCCCTAACCACCCACCACCCGAGGCCGCCACGGCCACAGCCAAGCCGCCCCGCATGGCCGCCCAGCGACCGCTGCGCGCCGGGTGAAACGAACTGTCACATCGCCTGCAGACTGCAACCTGCATTCTGTGCATACAAGTGCGTGAGGGGAGGAGTGGCGTGAGGAGAGCGGCGCTAGGTTCCGACTTAAACCTTCCAGCGACATCAGCACCGCCAGCAACCAGACCAGCAGCAACACCAGCACAAGCACCAGCACCACCAACCGCCCAGCGAACCAACGCGAGTAAAAGGGGTAAGTAACACTTGTCAAAAACATAAACATAATCCATCGAGGTCGGGTCAACTGGCAGCGCTGGAAAACGTGTAACGTGTAACGTCATTATTGTCATTGGCACGTTTAGCATAGCGTTTCTTTCGTTCCCATGACTTTTTTTGGATGCTGTCGCGTGTCTCGTCTTTCGTTATTTTTGTTTCAATCACCTCATCGGGTAATCTGATGACTTTTTTAAACTCAAAGGAAAGTGAAAAAAATGTTTTGAAAGCTCAATCATTGAATCTCGTTTCTGTATAATGTGATTTGTTCAAAAAAAAAGTGTAGAACTTGTTTGGATGTCGGATGCTCTGCAAAATCAAGTGTATAATTGCATGGAGTGTCAACTGAACTGAATACCTTCTCTACGTATGCCGGAGGTGGTGTGTATACTTCGTCATGGATGCAAGAGATGCAAGTGTGAATACGTGACCAGGTATGCGGGAGATGGTGTGTAAATAACGCATATTTAGGGGCATTCAGGAGATACTGCATACAAGTACACACTTGGACAGTGGTGGACTTCAGGCCCATGGCCTCCACCCCACCATACAAGTTGTCCGATGCAGTCGTTCGACGGACGGCACGGCAATGACATCATGTCCATCACGCCGCTGTGTGGCGTCGCGAACCTCAAGGTGCGACAGAGGCGGGTCCGACTGCGAGAGGCTGCGCACAGAGACGAGTGAGAGTGAGAGAGGAGCTAGTTAAAAGGCCCACGCCTCAGAGTGCTCACTTCACCCATGCGACTGTTGTCTCTGGTTCACTAATAATGCGAACCTGTGCGCAGGACCGTGTCACTGTGTCGTCACACCGCACAGTACGAGTGTGTGTGTGTGTGTGTGTGTGTGTGTGTGTGTGTGTGTGTCCTCGAGCGTCTCGCCGATCTGCCGTGGCAGATATTAGTAAAGGACCAGTTTGTGTCGGTCGGTATGGTATGGCTTGTCGCGGTTAGCCGCGAGTCGGCACCCTTATACGGCGTCGGCGAAGTGGACCGGGACGAGGAGGGGGGG
>NW_026271403.1:0-2968 GCF_000697945.3 Frankliniella occidentalis | reverse complement strand
TAAAAATCTTTAATAATGTCAAAATGTGCCTTTTAATAAGCTTGCTCAAATAATTTTGACTGGTGTTTCTTTCTCCTATAAAAACATACCTTGAGTCTGCGAATTTGCTGGTTAGCTCTTTGGGTTGGGGTGAGGTATTCATTTGGTTCGGGATGAGATGAACAGTGAACTATATACTTCATTCGTCTTCCAGAAAATGTCGTTCCATTCCGGCCAAATTGTGCGTGGTCACAGGCTGACTGAGTGCTACAATTACTTTCGTAACTACGAAGTGAATCCAGATCATCTTGGTCACTACTGAACTCCCTTGCATGATCAAGCAAGAAACGATTTAAATTTTGAGGCCGTAGAAGATCAATGTCTTCAGGAGAGGGAGTCGGAGTATGGGGAAATGAATCCCTTGAAGTTGGTCGACTAGAGAGAGATTGCTGTAGACCAAACCAAACAGACAAAAAAACATTAACTTTTTAAATGAACCACGCATCAGTATGCAGAGTGACAGATTCAGCAACAAACCTTCCTCTGTACCCATCCAACGCAGCAGTAAAGAGGTAGAATGAAATAAAGTTATATCACCGCACCATAGAGAAACTAGTGTAACTTAATGGTTTAGGGTGCCCCACAGTGAACGATCCCAGAGACGACGTCGTTCCTCGAGTTAAAGCGAGGGAACATTATTGGGGAATATTGTGGGCCCAAGCCCAAGCCAAACGTCCTTGACCGATGCCCGCCGAAGTTTGGGTGCCAATGGGCGCTCACAGGGCGGGCCGCCGGCCCAGCATAGCTGCTTGGCGGGTTGGCCTACCTCTCGCGTTACAGGCGCTACGAATAGCGGAGCCTAGCCTACCAAAGCCGTCACGGCTATGTACTTGCTCAGGAAGCTCTGGTATGTGTGGGCAACGACATCCGAAAAGGGCCGCTGTTTCCTCCAATTGTCCGGGTAGCGTCGCCTCGGGGAATGCTCATTGTGACGTGACAGCACATTTGATTAAGCAGTCGAACAGTGCGTTTACTCACCAGACTGCGATGGTGCCGTTGCTGGTGCAAATTGGAGTTGTTGTGGAGAGGCAGGCCGAGGCTGGGGCCGTCCCCAGACCCCCTCAGAGACTTCTTCCACGACTCGGCTGCCTCCGTGATGGAAGGGAATGTCGCCCCCGGCGACGCTCTCGTGCCTGGTCCATGTCCTCTGCCGGAGGGGAGCCTCAAATGGCCGAACCCCTGCTTCTCGCCCCGGAGGCGAAGGGAACCGCTGCGGCGGAGGGGAGTCGGGGAGGCCAGAGGCTGAGGAATCTTGGAAGCGTCAAGACTCAGCGCTGGACAAAGGGAAGGACCACAAATTAGTTTCTGGAGCAGCGGGATGCGTGAGCTTTCTCGTCGAGGTAGCCGTGGCCAAGGTGGTGGCGCTCACTTTGAGGGATCTTGCGAGTCACGCAGGGCGAGGAAGGGGCGCTGTGCTGTCCTGGCCCCGCCCCCGGGGGCACCGGGGCTGTGGCGGGCTCCATCATCTTCTCCGCCTGCATGACTTCCGGTGCATCGTGCGACACTCCCACAGCTGGGCTCAGTGACATCTTGGAATCCGTGGGTCCGTCCTGGTGACCGGTTTCCGATGTATGATCGCCATCGTTTTCTGGAACACAAAGTGAAAACCTTCAAGAGAGAGTCGGTCGCCACAGGCAGTGAGGAATACGGATACGCCCGCACATCCGAGCCGCCGCGCTTCGGCTTGCACTGCGGGGGAACGACCCTTTGACCCGTGCCCGATGACCCACGCGACCCGACGTCGGGAGCCTTTTCGTGAGGAACTTCATGACTAGATCGCTGATTGCCCTGAGCCACTAACACGACATTCGAGTTGACGCGACGAAGCCGGTCGTACACCTCCCGGCACCGATAAGGATTCTCGACTTAGGCCGGGCCACAAAGTACGGGGCTACTGACGGCCCGAGCGAGCACCTCGTGCCCACCCCCTACACTGCACCGCACACCTCGCACACCCACCGGCGAGCTCGTCCAGACCCATGGCGAACAAGAGCATCTCCAGCATGGGTTCGGCAGCACAGGCCGGCGCCGGGCCACCCACGCCACGCTAAGCGGCTGCGGCGCTACGAAAAGCCGTGAAGCATGGCGCCGTCACGGAAGCTTCCAGGTGAAAGCGGCAAAGAATGTTTGACAGAAAAAAACGCAGTAAAAAAAATAATCGCCGAATGCGTAACACTTCAGCGCGAAAATAAAAAGTGCTGTCGGTAATATATTCTGCTGTCGTTGTCGGCGAGTCAGACGGCGGCGTTCGTCAAGACTTCGGCCAGCTGTGGCTTCGCGGTCTGGTCGGGGGACGGCGCCGACCAGCGCAGCACTGCCGGCTAAGCGCTCACTACATGTCGCACTAAGCCCCGCCCCGCCCTTGTCCCAAAGCCTATCAATATATAAGTACTTGAGTGCGGTAGTGCTCCCCGCTCCGCCACGCCCCGCTGGCAGATCGAAATAGCGGCCGCGACTGCAGCTGCAGGTGCGATAGGTCTTCCCCGCCGAGCAGTGCGTGGCGTCCATTTTTCCAGCAGCGCCCACAGCTCGCGGTGCTTACTGTACTAGCGGCCAGCCGCCGGGCGCCCTGGGCCCTCGGCCACCTGCACAGCAGCGCGGCGCGTGTGTACCTACCATAGCGCCACGCCACGGCTGTAGCCACGGCTGTAGCCACGGCGCTCGGCACGCTACGTCCGCGCACGCAAGGGGCGGGCCGTGGTAGCCGTCGTGGTGCACCCGCTGCACGCTGCACGACATCAGGCGGCCGGCCCGGCTCTAAAGCATCGAGAGCTCCCGGGAAGTGACGCGACTGAGCCCCCAAGGCCCAAGGCAGACCGTATAATGCCCGCAGATCCTGCGTTTGGCATCGGTAGCGAACGCCGCGCGGGTAGGCAACCCAACGTGCAGGTGCCACTCAAGTAGTCGCGAGCCCGGGGATTTTTTTTTT
>NW_026271402.1:0-1429 GCF_000697945.3 Frankliniella occidentalis | reverse complement strand
AAGCAATGTTCAAAAGTTTCGACAGCTCATTTTTCCAGCTCGCCGAAAGTAGTGTCACGCGCCGAAAGTAAAACACCATAAAAAAGTTGTGGACGTTTTAATATTGCATTTGAGGAAAATACAGAGTCGGGCAGAGAGGGCTTTGGCAGAGAGGATGGTGACAGTGCGGTCGGGTCCTCTCTGTCCGTCCGCCCCGGGTGCCGATGACGGCGGCGGTGCAGCCCCCCCGGGGGCCGGTCAGTAATGCAAACGGTCCGAGCCGTCTGCCTGTGCAAGACGAGCAGCAGCCTTTGGGCTGGCCGTCCTTTCCGACCAACGGACCAGAGGCGGCCAAGTAACGGGGAAAACCTCTCCCAGAAATGAGGTCCGAGGGGTGGAAGGGGAAGCGGGTGCGGTGGTGGTGGCGTCCTCGCCATGCTGCCCAAGGAAGTCGGAACCCCGCGCGGGACCAAACGCAGAGACACCTCCCTCCTCCTCCTTCTCAGCTGGACATTTAGCACCCGCACTCCCCTCTCCAGCTCATCTTCTCATCTCCTCACTCCACTCTTCTCCTCCCCGTGCGAGAAAATAATTCGGGGCAAAAAGGCGGCGGCGCGGCGTGCACATCCATCGCGGGCCGGTTAGGGCAGGCTCGTGCCAAGTGCGTCGCGATTTGTCTCGGCGGCCGGAGATGGCCTAGTGGGACTCGTTGTCGCTGAGGCGGGGGGCGTGGCGGGGAGCGGCGGAGCAGGGTGGGGCGCTACATGCTCGTTGCATCGGCAACACTTTACCCGCCGACAAATAAATCTCGTTTTACGATTAAAGGGGCTCGCGGGTGGTGGCTACAGGGTGGCAGCGACTCTGCCCGCCCTTTCTTGCACCCCCAGACCCAGACGACGACGCGCGCGGCGCGGGCCTAACTGACAGCACGAGCTCGCCGATGTTATATGTTCTGTAGCCCCGGACGTCCTGAAGTTGAGCCCGGGGACTTGAGCCCGGACGTCCACAAGTAGTACAAAGTTTAAGGTGGCCCAGCAGGGCGGGCCATGCAGGGCGGTCGGTAATCCCGACGCCGCCTTTCTTATCGATCACGGGCCTAACTCGATGGGACACTGCCGGCCCTTGTGTGTGCCGTGCGGTTCACCCGCACCAGTCCTAGACACACACACACACACGCCCGCGCACGCACGCACGCACGCGCCTAGGCAGGCGTCAGGGGAACAGTTGATCCAATTTTCGGATTGAGTGAGAGTCCCTCCCCCCACCCTTGCCCTTCCCCTCTCGTCGCCGCCGCTGGGCGCGCCTTGCTCTCGCTGCCCTCGCTGCTGCTCCTCTGCACCTCATCTCACCCCCCCCCCTCACCCCACACTTTCCTCTCCCATTTCTCCGCAAACAGGGAGAACACCCCCGTGATGTGTTGATGGACGCACGCCCAGTGTGTGCTCACTGG
>NW_026271401.1:0-1351 GCF_000697945.3 Frankliniella occidentalis | reverse complement strand
GGACGAGACGGGACGGGAAAGAAAGTCAAGGCGAAACTTTTTCAATACTTTGTGAAAACAATGTGGTGCGGCTTCGCGTCGGAAATGGGTGTCACGATGCTGCTGATCGCATAGCCGGCGCCGCGGGCTCGCCGCAGGCCGCGGGGCCCGCGACCATGCCGCGACTGCAGGCAGACCGCGTTATTGCATTGCACCGGATTGTTTTTACCTCGTTTTACCTGATTATTGAGCCGCTGAAGCGCGAAGCGGCGTCGCTTTATATTCGAACGGATATATGATACCGAGAATTATGTGGCGCCGTACATCAGGCGTGGCGCTGCGTGGCGTGGCCGTGCGTAGCGTAGGTCCGGCGCGGCCCCGCCAGCACAGGCCATTCATTTTGTTTCGCTCGCAGCGAGCGCGCCACGCCGCACGCCTCAGCGACGAGTGTGTGTGTGTTGGGGGGGGGGGGGGGGCTCTGCAGTACAGCTGCAGCGCTGATCCGCTGGAACGCTCCCGATTCCCCGCGGCAATACCATACTTCCCCATAAACGCGTTGATGTTTCTTTCTTTTCTTTGCAGCTGTAGAAAATTGTGCTTTGGTACTGTACGTGTATGCTACTGAAGTCGCAATTATTCGTTGTAAACATTACTTACACTCGCTCCCAACTGGTAAGTTGGTAAGTTGGAAGCAAAGAGCCTGTGAGTAAATAGGGTAGGCAACAAAGACGCAGCCGCGCAGAAGCGACCAGGGTTGCCTACCCGGCAGCCCACAGGCGCCCTGGCTGGCTGACTCGCTCGCTGCAGTCGGAGCTTCCTGGCCTCCCTGTACTCGCCGGTTGCTGGGGTCCTTTACTCGGTACACATGCGCGCAACGAGCAACCCCCCCCCCCCTCCTCCATTCTCTTCAGGACTCCGGCACCATCAAGGTCACCGGCAAAGGCAACAAAACCCTGCTGGTCATCGCGGTGCCCACAGGCGGGGCGGCACCGCCTCGGCTGCGCGCCGCGTCCGACTTCACTCGCTCTCCTAATAACTCAATCGCCCCCCCCCCCCCCCCTCCCCGCAGGACAAAGCGCAGCGCACTCTCGCTGCGCGCCGATCAGCGCCCGAGAGAAAAGGGAAAGGGTTCGGTAATGCGCGCGAGTGCACCTGTTGTCGGCCTGCCGGGCCGGGCCGGGCCGGGCCGGGCCGGGCGGGCCGCTCTCGGTAATCGCCCTGATTTGCCTGGCCGCACTGCCGTGGCCGGCCCTGCCCGTCTGTCACTGAGGGGCTCATTGGGCAACAGCGGCGGCCCGGGCGGACACAACGAGGTGAACTCATTCAAGACCTTCTTGCCTTTGGCCTGCCTTCCCCCTGCCCTGCCCTGCCC
>NW_026271400.1:0-2695 GCF_000697945.3 Frankliniella occidentalis | reverse complement strand
GAGGAGGAGGAGGAGGAGGAGGAGGAGGAGAAGGAGGAGGAGGAGGAGGATGATGGTGAGGGAGGAGGGTGAAAATGAGAGGGAAGCAACCGAAGAGGGAGGAGGAGATGCAAATTCATCACGTCCCATAGAAATTGTCTCTCCTATCCCTCCCCCCTCCCCCTCAACGTACCGATAAATGGCATTGCGCAGCGCGCGCGAACTTTTAAAACTCGCGCGCTGCTATCGCTTTAATTTCGCGCCTCCTGCGCGGGTGCCGTCGTGCAAATAACTCCTCGACACACTCGTTATTCGGCGGCGGCGCGCGTGTCTGTTCGCGCACTTGTTGCCGTCGGCCGGACTGACGTGTGGTGCAGCACACCCTGCCTGCAGCGCGCACCACACGCTGCCATCCCATCCCTACTGCCGCCGCGAGCCCCGCCCTGATCGGAGGCCCCTGTTTTATGCAGATTGGCCGAGTGTCGCCGACTAATTTGGGGTTGTGGATTTGCATGTCGTTGCGCGGGGAGGACGACACTTCCTGCTCTGCCGCACTAAAACACACACACACACACACACACACACACACACACACACATTCAGGAGTAGCGCCACTGGCACTGGGAAGCTTTCAGTATGTCCTTGTTTGTTTGTTTTTTAAATAAAAAACACAAAAATTGTATTGGAAATTAGTACCGAGATTATACGCTTCAATGCAACGACGAGCGAGGAAGCAGAACTGCTGGATTCTTGGCGACGAATTCATTCAATGAGTGACGTGCTGCTCCCAGAAGAGAACTTATTATCCAGCCCCGTGAAAGAAAAGAGCAGAATATATCGCCGAGTTGCGCTCGTTTCTCTCCCCGTCTGCCGGCGATGGAACGCGCGGCGGTCACACGTCTTGTTTAAGACGGGTGATCATGGCTTTTTAGGTCAGCGGCGTTACGTTGTTTGCTCGCTTTTTTCTGTGGTGATTTCCCTATGGTTTCTGACGGATTTGTCTAACGTTTGCAACTGTGGGTTGCAACTGTATTGTAGGAATGATATGGCATTTACTATTCTCCTCCGGGGGGAAAGGCCATTTTTTAATAAGCCGGGTATTTACCCTTAAAACGCTGTCTGCTTGATCCTGTTTAAAGAGGTGTCCTGTCCAGCGCGTCGAGACCATGGCGAGGCCCCTGTCCTGCTGAAGGCGCTCTCCTTCAACTGCAACGAGCCCTCGCTTTATTTACTGTCTGTCCCATTAGGGCGATGGCGATGACGAAAGGGCTGGCGCCAGCGGCCGTGAATCGTCGCGAGAAATGCACAGAATTTGATACGTTTCGCCACAGTTTTTCTCCCTCTCTCCACTCTCCCCAATCTCCCCCCTGGCCCGGCGCGCAGGAGAGACAATGGCTCCGGCGTGACGGTCAAGATTTTTTCTCTCTTTCTTTCCTCCGGTGAACCTCATTTTTGCTCCCTTTCTATCGCGCGAGTTGCGCGTCTTTTTGCAGGTCTCCTTGGCTGCCGCCTCGGTGAAGAAAAGAGTAGAAAAACCGGTGACAAGATGAAAAAGAGAGAGGCATTCTCGCGCTTGCCGCCGGCGGCCCGACCCGCGTGCACACATACGGACGGATCCACACACACACACACGTCGCGAAATTTCTGCCTGTTTCTCGCGATGAAGATGCATGCCCCCCGATGGACTCCTGCTCTGAGTCTCAGGCTGGCGCCGCGGACCTGCTTGCTGCTGCCATGCCATCGGCACCTACTGTTTTAGCGACTAAACATTTTTAAAAACTCCCGAGTCCGACGGACTCATTTTGATGCAATTAGCAGTACCCAGAGGCAGCACCCTGGTTGATTAAAGTCAGAACTTTAACCCGGCTTGCAGAAAATAAAAGCACTATTCGTGAATGGGTCTCTCTCTCTCCGTCCTGGAAGCGGTCGCTCGTAGGTCGTGATCTCAGGTGTCGCGCGGGCCGGGCACTTGAACGCTGGCGCCGCAGGAAGGCGGGGTTGTCGGGAGGGGGGAGGAAAGGCTTACAGGTACAGGGAAGACCGCTACCGGCCGAACAATAAAGCGGCGGTATGCGCGGTGCGTACGTGCCAACCAATTCCACAATCCCGAAATACCAGAGAGCGAGCGAAAGAGAGAAGGAGAGAGAGACATGTCAAGCTGGGCAACCAGCGTCCTGGAAACATCGCACGGTAGCTGCGTGGTGGTGTGTAGTGTGAAGGGGCGGACGAGCGCTATCCGGCCAGAAGGGGCTGAAACAGAAGAGACATTTCCAGGATAATGTCATTTATCCTGGGTAACTCGGCAAGACTTCGTTTAGGACTTTATGGAGGGAAAGTGTTGACGTAATAGGTAAAGTGTGATATGATTAGGGTAGTTTGATCGAATTCCAAACTTTACTTTATATCAAAAAAATCTCTCCGTAATTAATTATGTCTCTACTGTTTTGCGTTTCACGCGCGCGTCGCATTCCCTCCTTATCACTTTTCCTTTTATTCTACCTTTCTTATTTTTACCCTTTTCAATCCTGCCGCCACCTCCCTTATAATTCCCTCTCTTCCTTCTGCTACCGTCTGACCGCCCCGGCCCGGGGCTCTCTCCCTCTCTCTCTCTCTCTCTCTCCCTCTCTCTCTCTCTCTGCATACATCAGTGTGCGAAACAGTTCAATCGTAAAAGCCGCGAAAAATAATGGCGGCGTCACCGCGACGCGTCGTCGTG
>NW_026271399.1:0-4404 GCF_000697945.3 Frankliniella occidentalis | reverse complement strand
GGCTGGTTTGCCCGTCGTCTGCTCGTACGTGCCAAGCTTACGCTGACCGTTTACCAGGTGCTTCGTTAATACGCGCCCCTTCACGCCGTGGCCCGCCCCGCCCCGCCCCACCCCGCTCCGCCGCGCCCCGCGCTTGCTCGAGCGGGCAGCTCGGCCCTCCGCACCTGCCGCCCCCCGCCCAACGGTGCTGTCCGTCCCGTCCTGCCGGGGGATGATCCTGCTCAAACCGCTCGTCGAGTTTTCTCATGCTTCTTTTCCCCCTGCGTCTACACTTTGGCGGGGTTTTGTTGTGTGCGGAGAAAGTCGCGGCGAGAGGATAGGACGAAGAGGAGGGAAGTTCCACAGAATGTCGACAATGTTTGTGAAATCTCCCCACAAACGAAGACCAACGGCTATATACACACGGCTGTGTGACGGTGCAGGTCCCATCGCTTACGCCCCGATAGCCGTGCCTCGGCCGGCCCCGCTGCTGGCTGCACCCACAAATCGGCCAGCAATAACATTCATTAGTTTTAATCGAGTGGCTGTCTAATCGCTGATTGCAGCCGCGGCCAGCATCCGAGCGGGGCGGGGCGGAACCGGACCGGCCATGAGCCCAATCAATTCATTGAGCCACCAAAATGGGCGTGACGTTTATTGCGCGGATGCATCGGCAGCGTGCTTTATCCCCGGAAGGCAAATGGAGCGCCAAAGCGGCGACGGCGCTGCACTGTGTGTGTGTGTGTGTGTTTGTGTGTGTGTGTGTTTGTGTGTGTGTGATATGCGGGAGCAAGGGGCCGCTCCAAGCTCGATAACAAGCGGGATGTTTTCTCACGGGCCGCGCGGAGCATTCGTAACCCCCGCGTCATTCTTCTGGTGTGGCGCCAGACGAGTAGTAGTAGTTCTTTCTTCTTCATTTCTTTTCCCCCGACGTTTAGAAGAAGGAAGTCCACTTCCGTTATAACGCCGCCCATGGCTGGCTGGACCGGCGTTCCGGGATGCAATTCGACCGGGCCGGACGGACCCCGCCGATGTGATGACACGATTGCAGCAGCCGGTCGCTAGACTCGCGGGGCGGGGCGGGGCTGGGCGCGCGAGTGCCCGCGAGGGCCGCGGTGTGGCGCCCACCGAAACGGGGACGGGCGGCCATCGGCGGGTTGTTTGCGGCGCTATAGGCTTTGGTTTGGAAGGGGCCCACGGCTCATATGGCTCATGGCGGTTGCTGGACCGGGTCCACGACGCGCGACTCACGGGCGGAGAATTCCGCTCCCCGGGTTTGGTTTGTATCTATGGCGTTGCTTTCTATAAAACAAACGCCCAGGTCGTCGTGAACCCCCTGGCCGCCAGCAGCAACGGCCGCGGGGCAAGTGCAATGAGATGGCGTTGCCGCTTGCAAGCCCCATCACCACAATAAAGCCTATCGCCGGTGGTTATTTCGACACCAGACAGGTGTTTTCGTGCGCCTCGCGCTGTTTGTGCTGTGATCACACATCACATGACGGCGATAATTCAATTCTGCGAACACTTCGCGCCGCGCGCGGGTGGGGGCCGAAATGAACAAGTCGAGCACCAGCGCGTCATCCACGCGGAAGCGGTGGCGGCGGCGGCCCGCTGGGCTGGGCAGCGCCAGGCCAGGCCGTCCATCTCCCCGGCCAAATAAAGCCTCGGCTTGGCGGTGCACGTGTCGTATTGATGATCCGGTATGGTTTATGGTGTTCGCACCCCTCCCTGTATGGCGGGGCGGGGCGGGGCGGGATGCTGGCCTGGCCTGCTGTCATCCATCTCTGCCCGTCTGGTCCATTTGACAAGTGGCCCCCGCCGTGGGGGTAAGCACACGCCCACCTTCCCGTCATGGGGCCGTCTCGTCCCGACCGGAGCGACGGGCGTAACTTATAGATTGAGATCCTCCGTCGTGCGCTGCCCGCTGCTAGAGAGAGAGAGAGAGCCGAGTCGACTGTTGCCCTGTCCTGCTGCTGTACTGTCCGGCGCCCTGCCGGCCCTGCCCTGCCCCGGCTACAGAGCTATGCGCCGGCTATGCGGCTATATACCACCCCCCGTTACATCCTGTTATGAGGCTCGGCCAGGGCTGTGTTTACGAGCAGCACGCCGAGCCCTGCTACGTGCTGCACACACACCCGAGCACGCCCGCCCTCGGACCCGCCTTCTACCTACCCCCCTGCCCTGCACCGGCTTGCCTCTTAGGGGTGGAAATTGAAATGACGACGCGGACTCCGGGGTGTCGCCTTGAATTCCGCAGCAGCGATATGTGTGTAGTGTAGTAGTAGACCGCTGGTCTGACGGCGCCTCTCCGGCTGTGGTATGGGACGAAGGACCTCGTAGGGCCCTCCTCGCCCCCACCTCGCCTGCCGACTGATTCCGAAGAGCGCTCCCCCATACCTTCCGTATAGCTCCATCCTTGTCGCACTCCTGGGGCAGCTCCCCTTGAGCGCTCTTTGGAATCAGTCTGCTGCCGGCGCCCCGCCGCCGCCCTAGTTCACAAACCCAGGATGGGTGCGCGATGACGCTGCACTGCACCGGTTGACCCGACGTCTCCTCCTGTGTGTGTGGGAACGACCGGGGTCGGCCGGCCCCACCAAACACGCCCCATTTGGGTCCGCGGCGGGTCGGCACGGCGTCGGCATGGGTCGATGAAGGACCGCGACCGCGCAGCGAGCTTTCCCGATCGCACGCTGAAGAGGGGCGGGGGGCCGCGCCCGGAATGGCGGTCGCCGTTGGCGGTGTGCGAGCGAGAGAGCGCGAGGCCAGCAGCGGCGCACCCCTCACGGGCGCCTAATGGAAGGCAGGCCGCGATGATGATGTATGGCCGGATCACACCGCCACGCGACCCACCCTTCATTTTATTACTTTAATAAATAGGTGGCTGGAGTCACGGTCCGGCGGCGCGCTCGCCCGCCCCCTCGCGCCTTGAACTCTCCCCGTCCCGGCGCCGGCTGCTGCGCCCGCGGTCGCGGTCGACGACGCCCCGTCGCCGCCCGCCCATAGCCTATCGGGCGTCCGCCGCATTTTTGGGCGCCGCCGCGACGGGGACACACGACGACGACGATGCCCTGCCTGGGAAAGAAAACGGCGGACGCGCATGTTCGTCGGTTGTTTTTGCCGGTCATAAAAATCATTTCCGTCCCCACCCGGGGCGCCGGGGCGCCGCGCTGCCGGCATCGCGTGGCGTACACACTCGTCGCACTTGGCTGCTAAAAATTACACGCTGTAAAACGGCGGCTGCGACGACGCGACATGCCCGGGCCGTAGACGTCGTCGTCGCCGACGCGCGGGCGCGGGGTGGCGCGGGGCGCCTCCCCCTCGACGTGCTGCAGCAGAAGGAAGAGGAGGAGGAGGAGGAGACGGCCGCTGTGGGCCGAGTGGCGCTGACCTACTAACTAAAAGTCGCGGTGCTCCACCATGCGCCACCGTATGTATGCGCTCCACGCTGCGCGGCCACTTCGCGCGGCCACTCGGCCATCATCATTGGCATTGTTGCTAATAAGTAGATCGCCGCTCTTCCTCCCGCTGATCAGTTACTTGTTTTGCGGTGCGTGCAAGCCTCGCGGCCGCGCCCTCCGCGCCCTCCAGGCACCCTCTGCAGCCCGCCGTGGGGGAGGAGGAGAGGGAGGTTCGCGCTGTGGCTTCCGGGGCCGGCCAGTCGGCCGGCGGCGGCGCGAGGAGGAGGAGCAGGAGCGGCGGCGACCCGCCACGCGCCTACAACATTTCGTCTCATTAAAAAAGTTGTTTTCCTTTCTTCCCTTTCCTTTCACCACAATGGCGCCGCCCGCCAGCACTGCTGCGCCGCTCTCGCTCGCACCCGCCCTGGACTCCGCGAGCTCCGTCGGCGGCGGCGGCCAGCAGATCGCGGCGACTGCGGCTCGTCTTATTGTTGTTGTAAAGAAAAGAATGGCGGTCATAAAAAAATAAATATTTGTAAGGTCGGCGCAGGTCGAAGCGCGGGAACAAGGTAGGCGATCCGTTTGAGGCGGGGTCGTGTGGCGTGTGTCCGCGGGCGAGGCCTCCTCCTCCTCCTCGACGGCGCTGGGGTCGTGCGCGCGGGACGCCCCCGGGGCCGCGGCGGGGCCGGGCGGGGCTGTGGCAAGGGGCACCGTGCTCTACTCTCTGCTTGGGTAATTAAATGTCGTCGTCTTGCTGCTTTCCTTGTGCCCTGTTCCTCCGCAGGGCTCGCGGGGCCAAAACTCCCCGCTCTCCGCTCGACGCCCCCCCTCCCCCTAACACCACCACCACCCCCTGGCCCACACTGTCTCCGCGAGCCGGTGCGATATGCATGCAAGTGTGTTGTAGTAACAGTTTTGCGATGATCGGTGCTCCCGTACGCGATGTCGCACGAGAGGAGATTGGGTGCCTGTTTGGCCTGCAGGTTGGGGTGGGCGCGTTCGTATGGGGCGGGGTGTGGCGGGGCGG
>NW_026271398.1:0-3612 GCF_000697945.3 Frankliniella occidentalis | reverse complement strand
GGGGGGGGGGAGAGAAGAAGAGAGAAAGAGAGATAGGGCAAAGGAAAAGAGAAATCACGGGTGGAAATGTCAATGGTCCCATCTGGGAGCGCTTGGGTGCTCAGGCACAACCCCATCAGACGCCTGCAACCTAAACCTAAACCTGCGCCTCACCACGAAGACTCATCCGCTCGGCAGGGGGTCGCCGCAGCAGTAAGTATTCAAAGCCTCGATATATGTGAGTGAGTGTGTGTGAGCGAGTGTTCGTGTGAGTGAGTGTGTGAGTGTATGTGTATGTGTGTGTGTGTGTGTGCTGTATGTATGCATGCATGTGCGTGGCGGGCAATGCATGGTGTCTTCCGTTGTAAGCGAAACGCGATACGCTGCCATTACAGAAGGGTAAAGCCGAGAGAGAGAGACAGAGATAGAAAGAGAGACAGAGAAAGAAAGAGACGGAGGAAGAGTGGGGGAAGAAAAAGAGAGAGGAGAACACAAGCAGTAGGAAAAATGACAGCTGTACAACACTAAAGTACGAGGACAGTATAATTTTCGAAAGCATAGGCTCAAGAAGTCCCTGAGATTAAAATGACCTGTAAAAGTTTAAGTTCTCCACGACAGTCATCTCGAGGATACCACTAGCTCACATGTGAACACTAACACTGACCTAAGTGACACGGCTAAAGAAGTAAAACCAAATACGGTGACACTATTGTCTGCGCTCGACAGTGTCATCCCCTCAAGCTCACCGTGAGAGCCTGGGAGCCGGCTCCGGCGCGCTCGGCTCCTCCCGCGTTCAAGTTCCCGGCACCACCTCCCCGCACCCGGTACCCACCTGTTGTATGGCGGTCTGGTCCCTCGGGGTGATGGCCTCCGCGCCGATGCCGCTGTCCGGAGACGGCAGGTCGACGGTGAGGCCCGCCGCCGTGGCGGCCGCGATCACGCCCTTGTTGTGGTTGTAGGCGCTCGTCCGCACGTACGACCGCACCAAGTCCGAGGTGGAGACCGTGGGGCCGCCCGCCGCCTCCCCGGCGGGGTCCATGTAGGTGGGTATCTGCTGCCGCAACGTCGCGTAGCCCTGGTCGGGCACTGGGGGGAAGTAGTCCGAGTAGTACCGCTCGGGTACCGTCGCGAAGCTGGACGAGGTGGGCGGCGGCGCGGACGTCCTGAGGTTGGGGACGGGGCTCATGTAGACGGGCTGCTGCGGGCCGGGCGGTGGCGCGGCCGCGTACTGCATGTCGTTGTAGGGCCCCGGTGAGGGCGTGCCGCTGCCGTGGTGGCCCTGGGGCGCGGGCTGGCCGCCGAACATCTGCGTCGAGTACGCCATGGCCTTGTACTCGTCCTTGATCACGTCCAACCCGTCGCCGTGCTCGGCGCCGGCACCTCCGTTGGCGAGCACCAGCTTCGCGCTGCCGCTGCTGCTGCTGCCGTTGCTGCTGCTGCGGCCGCCTGCGCCACACACACACACACACGCACGTCACCACTAATCACTCATCACACTATCACTGGCACTGTAATCCAAAGCAGTCTTGAGGGTGCGTCGGACGCGGCGCGGCTAACGCGGCACTGGTTCGCGGTGCGGCTGGCTTAGTGCGCCTGCAAGCGCGGCGTGCTCAGGGCGTCCGTGTGCTGCTCGCCCGCCGTCCCGGCCGGTACTGATAGTGGCAGCGGAGGCGAGGCGCGCCGCTCCCCACCACCGCGCGCAGAGCGTAGCGCAGCGCCGCGTCCCCCACCCCCCTCCCCTGGCCGCCGCGGGCGTCGCCTTCCCTCCCCGCGGGCCTGCCCGTGGCCTGGCCACACGTCCCCCACTCACCTGCCAGTCCTGGCGACGACTGTTGCTTGCGGTGACTCAGGTCCTCGGGCTCCCGCTTGACGAGCAACTGTTGTTGCTGGTGGTGCGGCTGCAGGAAGAGGCCGTGCAGGTCGCCGTCCAGCGTCGCCCCGCCCAGCCCCGCCCCGGAGGCCCCATTGGCTGCCTTGAGCTGCAGGACCCCCCCTCCGGGCCCTCCGGCGGTGGACGCGCTCCTGCAACACAGAGTCTATCAATGGATGGGCTCTGGCTCTGCCGCTGGCTCTGCCGCTGGCTCTGCCGGCCAGTGCGGCGGAGGCGGTGGCGGAGGGGGGTCGCGCGCGGAGCGCCCCGCCTGACCAGCCAGGCCGCGGGGGCCTCGCGCGCAACGCCCCGCGCGCAAGCCTACACAGTTCTGCAAATTTCGCTAAAAATCTTGGGAAAATATTACATACTTTTACAAAGTTACTGTTTCATCACACCCAGGTGTTCAACATGTCAAGCGCGTTCCATCTTAGCTTCTGTCTAAAAGCGGGCCCTTAAAGCCTGCCAATTTTCATTCATTGAATGCGAATTAATTGCACGGCTTGAACTTCTCAGCTTAAATTTAGGGCCTGAAAATGTCGTGTCGCGCCATATAAAAAATTTGGAAGAACGGCGCTTGTTGCAGTTGTGCAGTTTTTATCACGTTCAGATCGGGAGGAATTTCTAAGGTGTGCAAATTCAGCACGTGGGATCACAGTATGGTCACGTGTAAATCCTGACGACTTTTAAAAAATATCCCGACTTTTTATATTAGTTGAATGAAAGAGCAGCGGCAATGCATTTCGTGGCTATAAACTTAATGTTTTAAGGGTGCGTTTTTCCAGAATAGTCCGCTCTTTGTCTTGACCACTGCTGGACCCTGCGGCCGGACCTCCTCGACCCGGCAACAAGCATGTCGCTTCCCCCGTAACGCTTCGGTCGCGGCCCCTTGGCAACAGCTACAGCACCCCGTGAGAAAGTGGTGCACGAAAGGGGTGGAGAGGATCAGGCTGGTCAGCGCGTCTGGCTGGACATTCCCATAGTGGACAGCGCTGAGCTGGACGTTCCCAGGATCAGGTAGCCGCGCCGGCCGCACCCTCTCCTCCTCCTCCCTCCACCTCCGCTGGTCAGTCCGCGACGCGACGCGCCGCCGGCCGCGCGACGCTCGGACAGCGGACAGCGCGGCATTGTCCGGCCGTCAAAAGGATGACCCTTCCGCGCCGCTGACCCTTCGCGCTGCTGACCCCTCGCCTCCCTTTCCCTTGCCCCGCAGAAAGGGATTCTATGCCCTTCTCTCTCGCTCTCTCAACCCTTCCCGCCAGACCGTTACCGTCGGGCAGGTGGGCCGCCACCAGGTGTGCCGCGCGCCCTTACTCTGCCACAAATAAAACGAGGCCACACCTCTCGTTCGCCAAATTCTCCGCATTGATGCACGCCCCCTCCCTGGGCGCCCCTTTGGCGCCCGGGGCGGAGAGTGTGTGGAATGCCCCCCCCTTGCACAACGCGGTGACCATGCAGCGTGACGGTCGCACGTGACGTAACGCCGTGACAGGTGTGACGCCAGGAGTTTGGCACTCGGCGGGAGCTGGGGGTGAGGGAGGGAAAGGGCGGGGTGTGATGTGTGAGGTTCCACGGCGACGCTATTCGATATCTCGATTATATTGGGCAGCATATTCCTCCGCAAGCGCACCGAGGGACTCATCGGCGGCGAGCGGTCGAGTCACCTGTCTCGCGTCGTGTGACACCCCATACCCGCCACGCCACACCCCGCCACGCCCCGCCACGCGAGCCGCGCGAGAAAGTGGTGGAATGTGCGGTACTGG
>NW_026271397.1:0-1118 GCF_000697945.3 Frankliniella occidentalis | reverse complement strand
CAACACAATCAACTCAACACAATCAACTCAACACAACACACAACAACCGCGCACAACCGCCCGTCAGTCCGCACCTGCACGCGGTGGTCGACCTGGCCGATGATGAGGAGGGGCTCGTCGGGGCTCGCGCTCCAGCACAGCGAGACGACGGCGTCGCTGCGGTTGCCGAAGTGCACGAGCAGCTCCGTCGCGCCCTCGGCGCCCGCGCCGCCCGCCTCGCGCCACAGGTACACGTCGCGGCGGCACGCCACCGCCAGGATGCCGCAGGCGCCCCAGGCCACCAGCTGGTGCAGCCGGCGCCGCCCCTTGGGCATGTCCGACAGCCACATCTTGCGCAGCGGGGCGCGGCTGAGCGGCTCGCCGCGCGCCCGGCTGGGCCAGTGCCGCCAGGACGGCCCGCTCGCCGTCGCCTCCGTGGCCCCCGCGTCGTTCCACAGCTGCAGCACGCGGGCGCGGGCGGCGCGCTCTCTGCCGAAGAGCGCCTTCTCCAGGTGGTGGCGGTATGCTCTAGTGCGGGGGTCGTACAGGACCTGGCGGACACGGAAGGGGGACTTGATTGAGGGTGGGCTTCACCGGCACCGGGAGGAGCACGGAGGGTGGTCGTCCGGAAGAGAGTGGCCGTCGTAGAGGTTGGTCGTCGTAGAGGTTGGTCGTCGTAGAGGGTGGTCGTTGGAGAAGGTGGTCGTCTGGAAGGGTAGTCGTCTGGAAGGGTGGTCGTCTGGTAGGGTGGCCGTCGGAGAGGCTAGCCGTCGGGACGTCGGGAGAGGGTAGTCGTCGAGGGGGAGGAGGGGGGGGTCACTACGTATTGTCCGGGTTTAGCGATGAGCATCGTCGGGGATTCCCTCCCAAACGCGTCTTACCTTTTCCAGGATGCACTGGCGCTCGGCCGCCTCCTCGCCGTCGTCCTCGTCCAGGTCGGGTGGCGGGTGCGGACGCGTCGGCCGGAGCGGGATGAAGCGATCCAAAACCTGTCGTGGACGGGGTAACACATCAGTCAAAAGCTTCAGTCTAGTAGCACCGAGTGTATCACCATAAGTTGAGTGCACTCGAATCGTTATGAAATGCCGTGTTATGCACTTCCTGTTTGGGTGCAACAGACGGATGACGGGTGCCCCCCC
>NW_026271396.1:0-1303 GCF_000697945.3 Frankliniella occidentalis | reverse complement strand
TTACTTTGGGAAGTAGGAAACATGTTTGAATTGTGATTTAATATCAGCCAGTTGCATTGGTTTCATGAAGATATATGTATTATGTTATATAATGTTAAGTTGTGTGATACATATGATCGTATGATTACATGATTTAGATTATATGTCTATATGTAATTATGTTTCAATAAATGTTATTACAGTAATGTATTTGGTGCTGATTGTTTTCGTACTTAATAAATTTTGTTGTTATTCCATTAATCACAATGATACTGATGACAATAAATTGTGTTTGATGTCATTTGCATTAATTGGCAAATTTTGATCGTTCTTAAACCATCTTACATTGAAATAATTTTTCTCAACTGAAAATTTCAAGTACATTGTCAATTATCACAAATGATTTTTATTTTCAGTCAACTTTATGAGAACTCACATGGTTTTGACAGACAAGCTCGAACCAATTGTCATTGAACTTATTATTAAAGTTATTATAGTTAATTGTGTTTCAAATATTGGACTATTTGCAGTAAAACAGTTGACAATCACGCGTTTTCAGATTTTTGTTCACGAGACTAGATCCACCCCACCTTGATGTACTGTTGTTGGGTATTAATTTTAATTTGCATATATGAATGCACCCTTTTATTAATTGTCGAATCTGATTTATTAATTTATGTGGTTTGTTTAGTAGTAATTTTTAATTGACATCTATCAATGCACCCTTTTATTGATCGTAGTAGTAAATTTTAATTGACATCTATCAATGCACCCTTTTATTGATCGTAGTAGTAAATTTTAATTGACATCTATCAATGCACCCTTTTATTGATCGTAGTAGTAAATTTTAATTGACATCTATCAATGCACCCTTTTATTGATCGTAGTAGTAAATTTTAATTGACATCTATCAATGCACCCTTTTATTAATCGTGAATAAAGATAAAGTAATTAGAATAGGTTTTATTCACTATCAGAAGTCAAATTAAAGTTCACATAAATTTGCAAACACACTCACACTCAGCCTTTAATGCACAGCATTCTACTAGTTTTATATAAGACAGTGATTGGCTTTTATTATTTAGGGGCGCCAGGCAAGCTAAAAGTATTATAGATGTTAGAATAGAAATATTTGAAAGAAGCAAGCCACCAATCACTAAATAAATAATTTGTTAAATATTGAATACAATACAATTTTATTTAAGTAGGAAGGTTCAGAAACAAACGGAAAACACTAGCACATGGGCACAAAGATACACAATTTGCAAACCAACGTGGTGCACGAACCCACAATACAAATCACCTACTTAATTATATCAAAAAC
>NW_026271395.1:0-3051 GCF_000697945.3 Frankliniella occidentalis | reverse complement strand
GTCTCTAATTAGAAGTGAGGAACGGTGTGGATCAGAACAATATCAGTTAAAAATACCCATTTCAAATAATTTTAATTTTTGACTGGAATCATAGTGACCTTAAGAGTTACATTTAAACTACCAAATGACGTATGTACAAATCATTACCTTACATTAGATTTCAAAGATGGCACGAATGAGATCCTGATAGCAAAGACTCTTCCTCGCCGAGTTACAAAGATTTACATGAGAAATGAACAAACGTTTCTTACAGGCAGTGACTGCTTATGAAGGAAGACGCGATTGATTTACTCTTTGCACTGGTCCAACGTCATTGTTGAACCCGATTAATGACCCACAAGTTCGTGAAAGACAACAAATTAAGGGCGGTTAGAGAGGGCTAGGAACCTCCCCACGAGTCAGTAAAACGGACAGTGTGTAACACACCCTCGGATACACCACCCATCAGATGGGCCCAGGATGGGCCTCGGCCTAAAACCATCCCTGTAGGGGCCAGCCAGTCACTTTTGCACCAGCTGTCCTCGCGCTCGCAGCTTGAGAGAAAGACGCCACGCTCTTCTCTCATGCTCCCAGCATTTGCTTGGCCCATTAGGATCGTACTGAATCGGAGCATTTGGAAGACACGGTCACAACCGTCTTGTCGTCTTCGGCGTCGTCATCTTCGGCGGACGTGGACTCAGCAGGCTCGTTCCACACCTGCACTTCCGAGCGGCCGAACAACACGTACGCAACTCCGGTTACCAGCAGCATAGCGGCAGTAATGCCAAATACAATCTGCCACTGCTCTACAGTTTGCTGTAACAAACGATTCCACCATCGTGGTAAACCCACAAGACAACAATTTTGGATAGTTCCAAATTTTTTAAGTGATAAGAGGAGGGACAGTGGGGATCCGAGGGGGTTGACGTTTTTGTGGAGCTTATCAAACGCATCTAGAGGGGGCATTGAATCACCCGTCCAGTCCCCAGTGAGTATGCATGCAACCAGTCGGCACGCGTGTTAGGGATCGTACAGAACGTAGGCCCGCTTCCCTCAGATTCGGTCGGCAAATTACAGGAGCTCGGCGCCTGCGAAAATCAGGGTAGGCCAGCCTGCATTGCACGCGTGCACCACAGGCAAGATATTGCCTACCGATCAGGCGCTATGAGAGCTTCCATTGGCTAACTGGGCAGTTGGGCAGTTTCGTGCGGCAAAGGGCGGTCGTACTTTCTGGATGATCTTTTAAATGGCGGTCCAAAAGATTTTGTCAAAATTACATAATTGATGAAGGTCAGTCAAGATTGGGTCATTTGGTATTTGAAACTACACCGACAAAAGTGTCCCCCGAGGAAAACCCTCTGGGTATACCTACATTGTTGTACGTAAGAGCCCCGACCATGATGGGGGAGATGAATCCTGGCAACACAGTGACTACCCCGTTGATGCCCAGGACGATGCTGGCGAAATTTGGGCTTATGTCAACCATGCTGGCAAGCGCACCCGTCGACACGGCGCCGTTCGCCGCGGTGGCCGCCGTGAGAAAGAAGATGGCAGCGATTTTGTTGCAGCCCGAAAAAGCGAGCCCGATGACGAAAACGGCCTGCCCGATGTTGCCTGCACACACGCAAGCAAATGCAAACTGTCAATTTACGTGCCGTTATCAGCGCAATTTCTTTGCTGCTGCCGAAACTTACACATTGCTGTGGCCATTTTGCGCACGTTGGTCCTGGACATCCGGTTGCTCTTGAGAAGATAATCCCCGATGGTGGAGAAGACGACGGCAAACAGCATCCTGCAGAGCTGCGGCAGGCCGGACAGCAGCCCCGTCTGTGGGAGTGAGTAGCAGCGTGAGCCGTGAGGCGACTGCCGCCGAGGCTCATTGGTTCTCAGCGGAAGCCCCCTTCTGTAGAAACTTACCATACGGATGCCCCAGCCATGGACGTTCCTGAAGTAGGAGGGCGCCTGCGTCATGAGCGTGAGCAACCCCCAGAGGCCTCCCCACTGCGCCACGATGTTCATCCACACGGGCAGCGACAGGAGGATACTCCTCCACGGCGTCGGTAGCTGCAACACAATTCACATGACCTTCCCTCTTGCCCTCATTTCAGGAACCACTATGGCTTCAGATTGCAAACCCTGTCCAGATGGCTAAAAATATATTTTTTCAAAATTGTTCATAATTGCGTATAACATGATACGCAGTAGCGCATGTACCCTGAAATACATAAACTGCGTACAAAAAAGTTCATAAAAATTTAGTGTGTATAGCTGGCATTACAGGCTAGCATTTGTCGCTGGCACACCTTCTTCCTAGTGACGTTCCCGACAAGGGCCTTTTGGATGTGGAGTCTCTCGCTGGACGCGATCCTCGGGTGCTCCTCGGGCGAGTCGAACACGAGCACGGTCCAGGCCAGCCACCAGAGCACGCCCAGCGCGCCCGAGATGTAGAAGACAGCCTCCCAACCCAGGCTGTCAATGATGAGCCCGCACACGGGGTAGGTCACGGAAGCGCCCACGGAGCCGCCTGCAGGGCGACATCGAGGTGAGCCGTGGTAAAATCGATGTCGTACACAAAATTGCGCCAATTTTAGATGGTGGGTGTGGTGGGTTATACCAGGTGACTGATTAACACCGCTCACATCTGCAGTTATGCTGTTGCACACCCGGGAGCGCGGGCGAGTGGCCTTCTAGCTCGGACCGTAAGGCGGTGGACAGGGGTGATAGGCAAGCACTCCTGCACTCGTGCGTGCGGTGCAGCATAACTGCAGATGTGAGCGGGGTTAACCAGCCACCTGGTACTCATCGTTGGATCAGCAGGAGCCATCAGATGCAGGCATAGTACACTTATGCATGTCAGTTTCCTTAACTTTAAGGTTTTATTTATAGAAATATCTGGAATCCAAATTTACCATGACTTTATCTCCGTGCGGATTTTTTTCTGGATGTACGGAGTGATTCAGAGAAGAAGCAGGTGGGGGCGGGTTTGCCTATCCTCGACTCGGCGGGTGCACGGGTCCCCTCCTCACCTCTCCCCAGACCTGGACCCAGGACCCGTGCGCCCGCTGAGTCGAG
>NW_026271394.1:0-2618 GCF_000697945.3 Frankliniella occidentalis | reverse complement strand
CCCCCTCCCCCAGTCAGCCCTAAGAAGCCACCCGAATGGTAGGCGATTTGCTGTTCACTCAGAGCCGGTTCTGCAGTGTTGCGGGACTGCATACTCGCTCGGGCCACAGGAGGGGCTACGGCGCCTTACACCCGCAACACTGCCGTGTCCGCTGTGAGACCCCCGGTACAAAACCTCTAATCGAGCTGGCTCGGGCACCCGAGTTACGTCTCAGGTGCGAGCGAGATGCTCCACCTGGACCACCGTCCCCCTCTCACTCACACCTGACCTTTTCGGACGCACTCCCGGGTTTGAGAACTCCCGCTGTGAGGAGTGTCTGGGCTCGGCCCAAGCTCGGCCCTACAGGCACCCCTGAGGCGGGGCACTGGCCGGCGGCCGGGCGTGGGCCGCGCTCAGCAGGGCCTTCAGCAAGGAGCCGGCGAGGCCCTGCTTCACGGCTGCGCGGCGTTGTAGGGGAGCGTCCTGCTGGTCGCGCGGGGTGTCCCGGACGCGGAGCCCCGGTACGAGAGCTGCTCCTGCTCCAGCATGCGCAGCCCCCGCGTCACGGCCGTGTGGTAGCGCTGCGAGAGGCTGGCCTCCGTGCCCTTGAGGCGCGGGATGTGGCCCGTGTACCCGGCGATGGGCGGCAGGGCCGCCGAGATGTGGCTGTCTGCGGGAACAACAAGTCAGCACCCAATGCGTAAAACCATCGAAAACACACCTCGAAAGTCCAAAGTTGGCATCGTCTCGACTTCCATTCTGCTCTGGGTATGCAGGAGCCAGCAGTCCTCTGCCGCCTGACGCAGCGTGGGTAGGCAACCCGATCACTCGGCTACACCGCTGTTGCCTACCGAGCGGGCGCCTGCCGCCTGCCGCAGCGTCGGTAGGCAACGCGACTACTCGGCTGCGCCGCTGTTGCCTACCCAGCCGGCGCGCTACCGGGAAAGAGCGACCTTTGCACACCCGGTGGTATTTGCTCTCCTATTTCCGAGATGCGGCATGTTTTGCTTTTGGTGACGCCATCATTTGCCAAGGCGGCAGCAGGCATCTACCACAAAGCCGGCAAATATGTGCCCCGCTCACCTTTGTAGCGATCCTCGGCGAAGGCGTCGGGCTGGGCGATGGCCTCGGGCACCACGTCCCGGCCGCGGATGCTGAGCTGCGGTGGCGGGGGGTGGGCGTGCACGTCGCGCGCCTCCCGCGCCCTGCGGCCCGCCTGCTCGGCCGACCGCGCGTGCATCAGCGCCAGGGCCGCGTCCGCCGCGCGCCCGAAGGACGTGCCGAAGCGGAACGTCATGCCGGGGATGAAGCCTGCGGCAGAGGGCGGCGTCAGTGCAGGGTCTCCCTCCGGGGTCACCGCCAGGGCGGCGTCAGTGCGGGGTCAGCCTTCGGGGTCACCGCCAGGGCGGCGTCAGTGCGGGGTCAGCCTTCGGGGTCACCGCCAGGGCGGCGTCAGTGCGGGGTCACCCTTCGGAGTCACCGCCAGGGCGGCGTCAGTGCGGGGTTTCCCTTCGGGGTCACCGCCAGGGCGGCGTCAGTGCGGGGTCAGCCTTCGGGGTCACCGCCAGGACGGTGTCAGTGCGGGGTCACCCTTCGCGGTCGGGTCACCGCCAGGGCGGCGACGTCAGTGCGGGGTCATCCTTCGGGGTCACCGCCAGGGCGGCGGCGTCAGTGCAGGGTCACCCTTCGGGGTCACCGCCAGGGCGGCGCCATCGCCACTCACCCGTGTAGCCCAGGACGAAGGGCCGCGCCCTCTGCGAGGCGAGCTGCGGCGCGCGGCTGCGCAGCCCGCCGGGCTCCTCGCTGTGGACGCGGCGCAGCGGGAACTCGTTGGGGAAGTGCGGCTCGCCGTAGCGGTGGAGCGCCCTGGACCCGGGGCTGGCGCACTCACGGAGCTCCTGGAGCAGGGGGCCTCACTATAGCAACACGGTTAGGTACGGCGTACCTGTTCCTTGCTAGTGCTGGGACAGGCTGCTGCAACCGGCGGAGCCATTACCAGGTGGATGACTGATCTGATTGATCCGTAGCTGGACTTTAAACGCATGCTCGCGTGCGGGAGGGTTGCCTGTTCACCACGGGCCTAAGGCGGTCAGAGACGAGAGGCGAACCCACCCGCACACCTGCACGTGTGGCACAGTAACACACGGTGACCATCATCCACCCGGTATGAAGACCCGCGTCACGGAACTGGCAGAGGAGAAGCAGGCAGGGGGGCTCACCTTTAGAATGTCCTTGGTGTTGGCGCCGTACGGCTTTCCGAAGCGGAACTTGAGCATTGGGCAGTGGCCCGTGTACCTGCACATAGTGAGAGAGCGTCATGCGCAGCGGCGGGGGAAGAGTGTCGCTGGGGGCGCCCGGACGCGGACTGCAGCGCGAGCTGCACGGCTCCGGCTGCAGGCGGCGACAGGGAGGTGGGCTCCGGGGGTGACCTGAAGGTGATCCGCCCGGTACATGACGTTATTGTTGGTGCCTGGCCTCGGGGCCTGGGCCTGTCCTGCCATATACAGCGGCGGTGACAACTCTGCCATTCCGCCCCGCCACGCCCCGCCCCTCCCGCCGTGTGGTTGCGAACCACTTCTTTCCGGCGAGACAAAAAAACAAACAAATCAGCGAACGAGAGTGCATTGCCCCTCCCCCCC
>NW_026271393.1:0-1304 GCF_000697945.3 Frankliniella occidentalis | reverse complement strand
GCAAGGTGCTTGTATAACCTGGCCTTCGGCCTCGGTGAAACTTGTAATGGCGACGAAGAGGGACCATGAAATCCTTATTCGCGAAAGTTTTGGCTGCGTGCGCCGGGCCAGCCCCGTGCATATGTGACGAGGTGGGGCGGGGCGGGCCCGCACGGGACGCAGCTCTGCAGGAGTGCGGGCGCGTGTCGACACGGAGCTGGGGACCCCTTGGCCGAGTCTCTCCCCGCCCCTGACCCTACTCGGGCCCAGCTAGCGCCCTTGTTCTACCCCTCTCTCTGGCAGGTTTATTCTCTGTTTAATTATATTTTTCCACCAAATCCTTTACGGTTTACACGACTTTCGTATAAATAAAAGGACCGAGTACCGTACCTCTACCGCTCCCTGTACTGCACTGTTGCGAAGTATTTGGCTGCTTTGTAAGCCTACAAGTACGAAATTTCGTAGCAATTACGAATAAATGTCATCGCATTAAAAGAAATCGCTCGCAATCGGGCCACAATTGTCCATAAGGATTCTACAGTGTGATGATACACAGAGCGCGTGTCATCAAATTCGAAAAAATGTAACGTACACTCTACAAGAGAAATGAGAATTTTCTATTCAGCGAGGATGCATTCTTAAGCACATCTAGAATAGGTGCAAATTTATTGTGTCTGAACTAGACTCCCAAAAATTTATGTGTATACTTAGGCTAGTTCCAACCAGTAACTTTCCAGTTACACATTTGCATCTATTAAAGATGTGCTTAAGACATCATCCTTGCTGGTCACAAAACTGTCCTTTCCCATTTAGAGAGTGTATGTCACAATATTCTAATACATTTTCAGTTTTTCAAAAATGGTGAAACGAATATAAGTATATTTTTTTAAAAACTTGTTCACCTTTCCCAGTTCCTTTAAAATATATTATTAATAAATTTGCGGCACCTTCACATATTTAACACTATCGAGGAAGAATTTTACATGTGTTTAGTTGCAGAACCTTGTAATATTCACTAGTTCGACAGACCGGGTACCACAAATCGCTTACGGCATAGCATTTCGAACAAGTTACATAACATAATTGACCCTGATGAATTGTAGAAAAGGAGGAAAATGACCTGCCGAGTGTACTTGAACCACGGCCAAACTGCTCGGCTGGCTCGCACACACAGGATGAGGCACAGACCATCTATCACTTTGACAGAGTGCAGCGTCGCTCGTAGTCTGCCCTTCCGTCCGTCATTGCTTCCTCCCTCCCGCCCGCCCTTCTTCCCTCCCACCTTCCTTCCTTCCTTCCTTCCTTCCTTCCTTCCTTCCTTCCTT
>NW_026271392.1:0-1169 GCF_000697945.3 Frankliniella occidentalis | reverse complement strand
GGGGGGGGGGGGGGCAGTGTCGTGTGGAATGGGGTCACGAGGGTGACCAGCGCACACCGCGCGTCAGGCGGGGCCAAACGGGCCAGAGCGGGCAGCGCGAGGCACGACGGAGGACTGCGTCACTAACCACACGGGGCGCCGCGCCGGGCCACGACGACGGGACGGCCAACCCCAAGGAGGGCCCTCGCGCCCTCACGGCCACCACGGCGGGCGGCGGGGAGACTGCCGGGGTCGGGCCGGGCCACCCTAACGGACCGGCAAACTTTGACAATATTCTGTGGCGAGGGGTGGGAGGGCAGGGAGAAGTAGGCGGCGAGTCGGGAAGGGGAAGACCGCACGGCCAGAGCCGGGCTAACGCGGCTAACGCCTGGTCGCGGCCCCGGCTCGGCGGACTAATCTCCTGTGTGTGAACTTGCGCGTGTGTGTGTCCCTAACACAAGAGACACGCTCACGAGCTCACGGGAGGGGCCCCGGCGGCGCCCCGCAAGGCACATACAGCGATGATGTTGTGTTTTGGCGGTTCGGTTCGGCCCGGGGGTTTCTTTCCCCCTCCGTCTCCCCCACCCCGGGCCACGGCGGGCTGCGCGATAGACGGGCGGCGTAACGTTTTATTATTATTACGATGCTCTTTCCGCCGGCAGGCCGGAGATTCCTCGTTCCTCGAGGAGAAAGCGCGAAACGCCAACTCCCGCCGCAACCAACATCCTCATCCTAAGGTCACGGGAGAGCTGGGTGAGGGGGAACGGGAGAGGAAGTGGGGAGGGAGAGACAGAGAGGGGGAGGAGGGTGAAGACCGTCAGATTCAGCCTCCTCTCTCCGCCCTTCATTTGATCACTCTGGCCACAGCCGTTGGTTTGGAGGTGGGAGGCAGGCAGACAAGACGCCGTGCCCGCTGATGGATTGGGCCGAGGGGCCCACAACTCCGAAAAAATTTGTACACCTGATTTCCGGATTTCAAAGATTTCACATGATTTCACAAGATTTCAGGTGATTTCCACGGATTTCAAAGATTTCAAGTGAATTCACTGATTTCACGAGATTTCACATGATTTCCACTGATTTCACATGATTTCCATTGATTTCACATGATTTCCATTGATTTCCGTTAAATGTCTTCTGAATTCATAGGAATTCCATTGACTTCCTGAGATTTCCAACGATTTCAAGTA
>NW_026271391.1:0-1345 GCF_000697945.3 Frankliniella occidentalis | reverse complement strand
GGGATGAAGCGGGCTGAAGTGAGGGGCATAATTGAACAAGCGCGACCGCGAAGGAATATGTCATGAGTCTGAGTCGTGGCGCGACCGCACGGGATGTGGTCGGGGCGACGCGGAGAGTATATGAGCGGGGGAGAGCGAGTGAGTGAGCGTGGAAGAGCGAGTGAGTGAGCGAGGAAGAGCGAGTGAGCGTTAGCGAGTGAGCGCGAGAAAGCGAGTGAGCGGGAGAAAGCAAGTGAGCGGGCGAGAGCAAGTGCGCATGGGAGAGCGAGTAACTTGGGGAGAGCGAGTGAGAGGGGCGGAAAGCAAGTGAAAGGGAGTAATGTGCAAGAGAGGAGAGTGCTGTACGCGGATACGCTGTTACTAACAGCAGAGGCACGACTCGTCCCTGAGGATCCACCCCGTCCCTCACCCTCCCCTCGCCGCCTCTACTCCCCCGTCACTTGCTTCCCCCGCTTCCCCCGTGCCCGGGACGCCACGAGGCGGTGTCAGCCAATAATTAAAACTTCATAGACGCCCACCCCCCGGCCGGTGGTCAGCCGCACCGCTTGGCCACGCCACCCCTCCCGCCCCGCCGCGCCACGCCACCAAACGCCACAGCCTCATCGGGCCTCCCCCGGGCAGTAGCAGCCAGCAGCCTCGCCTCCGAGTCCCTGGACAACATCCGCCACCACCGTGACCTCCCCGCCTCGTGCCGCTCGCTGGAGCCGGGTTGGAGCAGGTTTGGAGCAGGTTTGGAGCAGGGTTGGAGACGGGCTGAAGCAGGGCTGTAGCAGGGCTGGAGCAGGGCTCGGGCCGGGCTCCAGAGGCCCTCTAGACCGCAGCACGCCGCCCGGCGGTACAAGGCTTTCGACAGTTGCCCCCTCCTCTGCTACACGGCCATGATAACAACAAACGTGACTCCGAGGGCCGGCGGGGCTCCTTCCTCTTGCCTATTCCTTCCCAACGTCCTTGGCGTCCTCATCGCATCCTCGGCATCCTCATCGCCTGGTCGGCGTCCTCATCGCCTCCTCGGAATCCTCATCGCCTCCTCCGTCGTCGCGTTCCTCCCCCCTCCCTCTTCTTTGTGACGCGCGCCGTCGCCGCGACGGCGCGTACTTCCGGACGCGTTTTTGTCTCCTTTTGGTGGGGCGACACTTCCGTTTCCGGCCGGACGACCAGAGCATCAGCACAGCAGCGGCAGAGGCAAGGGGGCGGAACGGAAAGATACAGCGAGCGGCGACAAATGAAGGGGGGTCGCTCGTCGTACACCGGCCACGCCGCGCCGCCGCGTCAGAAGTCGCAGTGTGTGGCGGAGGCTATACCCACGACCTCCCCCGCGCCTGCCACCACGATCACACGCCCCCCC
>NW_026271390.1:0-5657 GCF_000697945.3 Frankliniella occidentalis | reverse complement strand
GTAACTTTAATTGAATTTAGCTAAATTTATACTATATTTATCCCAAATTTATACCGTTTTTTGAGGGTTGCGGGCGTCTATAGTACGATGTGTAAGCAATCGGGTAGACAGCAGCCTCTATCTTCTCCCGCAGATTGACATGAACTTTGCCTCGTGGAGCTCTCGCGGAGGATGGAAGGAGAACGCCTATGTGATTAGGCCCGGTCCCTTCTGCAGAAGTATCCCACTTCACGACCCCGGTCTCTGGCGCAGAGTGATGGCCGCAACGTTTGACGATCCGAATCGCAAGTGCCCGTTTTCTGCAGTACGTAAGAATAATTAGCAGCCGCAAGTGCCAAGAAACATGTAAATCACATTTTGTGCTTACTTTGTGCGACGTATTCTAACCTGGTAACTTTCCATTTCAGAATTACTATGAAATTAAAAATGTTTCTACGGAATTTTCGTTTAAAAAGGTTCCTGTATTCTTTTACGGCACCTGGAGAGTTACCTTACGTATGGTTACAGGGCCGACACCAAGAGCGTGCTTTCGGTTATTCGGGAAAACCGTCCCTAAATCTTTAAACATTAAACAATAATTTTCAGATCCAGATTTGTTTCTGTTCATTATTATTTTCTGTCTAACAAACTCTCACATCTCTGCGCTTCGCTTCTTCCCGCCTCAAGACACGAACTGCGGTCGCGCGCGCCAGCCCAACTGTCCCTTCTTCGGCAGGCGGCTACACGATGACACTGGGTTTCGATGCTTGTTTGAATCATCTGGCGCGACACCTGGAAGAGGGGAAGAAGAGCCATCTGTGGACCGGGGGTCGGCAACGACGTTGGCGTGACGTCTGACTGACGACATCTTCGTACACGTAGGGGCACAAATTTGTGAATTTCAAATGATAATTCCGAGGATGATTCTCATCTAACCCCGTTAAGTGTACGCAACATTCACACACTTGCGTTTCCAGTGCATGCACTTCGTAAAACATAGTTGTACGTTTACGTGATAATTTTGCATGATGTATTTAGCGTGTTACTTTTTGAATAAAAGTTACATCAAATGTTCTAAACTTACGAGGACATAGGGTTTGGGTTGATTGTGGTGGGTGAATTGCATACGTTCCGAATATTTCGTGTCCCAATTAAGGCACGTGGACCTGTCAACACGACGACGTCATCGTGCGATTCTTTTTATAGCGTTTGCGTGCCTTGACCGAATGTTGTTTAGTGCAGCGGCGACACAATAGAGGACTCGACAATCTCGATGTGACGGTGATAGGTCGCCGGTGCTGCTCCGGGCCGCAGTCCAGCGTCCACCATGACAACTACTAGTGTGTCATGGTGCACCCTGATGTTGCTGCTCTTCGCCGGGTTTCGATCGAGGACGCTGGCGGTGTCACGCTTCAATAACGTTGCCGTGCGTGTGTGAGCCTTGTTACACGTCTAGACAAGTGTAGAGAGCATTCGTGTCACGCTATAAATATTTTTTTCCTGATATCTTTTCTTGATGTGATATTTTTTGAGGATTGTAACTGTTTTTTTTTATTCGAGTGAAGTGTGAAGTACTGCGATGCGCCGTGTTGGTTTGTTCACCAGGGCCCATATCGACTCATCCCCGACCACGCCGAGCGCTGCCCTGTGAGCGAGGGCGGCGCTGGCCCTTTGTACAAGGACATCTTCTGGCGCGGCTACCACGACCGTAACAACGTGAACCTGTGGCACTACTGGATCAACTTCACGACCCTTGACAATTTTGATGACTCGTATGATGTAAGGGACGCAGAGGAGTTTATGCAATAATTGCCTGCAATGCAACTTGCTAGAAGGTTAGCGCTCTTAACTGCATGCAGTTTTCGATTTTGCTGTGCTGCCTGGTACGTTTTACCACATTCCTAGTTGGTTCCTATTTTACTAGACTGTCTGGTACATCTGCTACCAAAATCCTAGTAACAGCAATCAGTATTCGTTTTCACAGTGCTGCTCTGTGTTCTTCATGCAGATTGATTTGAACTACGCCTCGTGGAGCTCTCGCGGCGGGTGGAAGGAGAATGCCTATGTGATTAGGCCGGGTTCCTACTGTAGAAGTATTCCCCTTCACGACCCCGAGCTCTGGCGCAGAGCGATGATCGCCACGTTTAACGACCCGAATCGGAAGTGCCCGTTCCCCGCAGTAAGTAAGAATTGGCAGCTGCAAAGTATGCGACAGTAAAAGGACTATTCGCTGTGCCATTTTGCGCCACTACGAAAGTTTTTTTTTTTATCCTGATAACTTTCGATTGCAGGGTTACTACGAAATAAAAAATATTTCGACTGAATTTTCGTTTAAAAATGTTCCTGTATTTTTCTACGGCACCTGGAGAATCACTGTACGTATGCTCAAGGCGCAGACCGCAAGAGCGTGCTTTCGGTTTTTCGGGAAAACTGTCCCTAAATAATATCAAACCCATTAAACGATGATGTATTTATTTCAAAGTCTTGGTTTTTATTTTCTTATATTTTTTTTTTAGCAGATGATACCTTACAGTTAGCTTACAAAGACTAAACATCATGGTATACGTGAGCAAAATGTAAGGTGTCATCAGAGATAACTCTCTTGTAATGAAAGAGGAAAGGACAGAGAACTCATCCTTATATCTTGGGACAGGCGGGGGTGTCCCTAACAAAATTAACTGCACTATGCTTGTACATTTACATAAAACTAATTCCAAGTAGTTGCTGTTGTAGGCCAATCCGATGTTACCCGAATAGCGCAAGTTTCGCGAGGGGTGAAATCGAGTGGTATGACCTCCAATATGGCACGCGCGTACTATTTAGCGACCAATTTTCTTCAATGGCCGTTAGGCCAAAAGTGGTGCGATGGCATCTTGACATCTTGACATCTTGACATCCTGACGCCTAAAAGGCACAGCGCGGGACGGGCGTGAATGCTGCTAGGCGCTGTTCAATAAGCAAGCCAGTCCAGAGGCAATAGAAAGAAAGCCGCAACGAGGCGGCACACACGTCATGCTCAACTTGAGCGTTAAGTGGAGACAGTGGCAGACTGTTAAGCGGGACAGCATGGTCGCCCTGCTGATTTCCGCGTTCCTCGCCGCGGCCACCGCGGCGTCGTCGTCTCTGCCCGTCGTCGTGGACGTGTCGCCCTCCCCCGAGGCCAGGAGCGCCGCGGCGCTGCTGGCGGCGTTCCTACCGCCCCACCGGGCCGGCGTGGTGGTGGCGGCGGGCCGGGTGCGCTGGGCCGATGACTTCCTGGGCGCCCTGCCCCAGGAGACCCCGCGGGTGGTGGTGACCGATCTGTCGTTCTACGACGAGGCCGACAGCTTGGCCCATGCCGTACAGGTGAGGCACAACATCCTGATGGTCATGGTGGACAGCCCCGAAGACCTGGCCGTCGAAAAGTTTCATCATGCGGCGATCAGTTTTCGACGAGTCTTGTTGTGGTGCTCCACCACGCAGCCTGCGCACAAGATCCTCGAGAACGAGACGTTTTTGAACCATGTTACAAGCAGAAGGTTGTGCTCCCACCAGACGACTCTTGCTCTGTCCAATGCTGACGGCACCACGACTTTGTACGCCCTTGGTAATACTCGCGGCTGCCTGGACGAACGGTTCCAAGAGCTGGACCGCTGGGCGCCTGCGGACCAGCGCTGGCTGCAAGGGGCCGCTCCGTTCCACCCGTTCTGCGGCAAGTGGCGGCCCCCGCGCTCACCCAAAGCGCCCCTCAATTTGTTCGTGTTGGCGCTGAATTATTCCGAATCTCCTTTGTTCAAACTGTCGTTCGATTTGCACAGTAAAATTAAACTGCCTTGGAAAGTAAAACTTGTCGATATTTTGGTGGACAAAACTGTATCTAGGGGCCAAGCCATCACGCTTGCGCCGATATTGCTCCACACTGAACAATGTCGGCTGGATGGGGTTCTCGTCAACAGACCGATGACAGGAGTTACCGGCTGCGACGAACTAACGGGGTTGTTGAGTTCAGAGCCGTACGGAATTGCGGTCTTCGTCCCAGCCGGCCTCGGCCCCGCTGTTAACCTCCTGGACGCCGTCCTGGCGGAGTTTTCCCCGGCGGTGTGGCTGGGCACGGCGCTGGCTGCGCTGAGCACCGCGGCCGCCCTGGCCTGCACCCTCCGCCGGGACCGCGGCGCGGCGCTACTGCTGGCCCTGGCGCCCCTGCTGGCTCAGGCCCCGGGGACGCTCCCGCCGGCGGGCCACGCGCTGCGGCCGCTGCTCGGCCTGTGGCTGCTCGTGTGCGTCGTGCTGGTGGCCGCCTACCAGGGGCTGCTGCTGGGCAAGCTGTCAACGGCGCAGCCTCGCGGGGAGATCAACAGCCTGCAGGACCTGGAGGCCAGCGGGCTGCCCGTCGTCGTGGGGCCCGAATCGTTTGACTTCGTCGAGCCCCTGATCCCGGACGAGTTGTACGGCCGGGTCGAAATCTTCCAGTTTCTCGACGCCAACGTGGTGATATCCAACAACGTGGTGCTCGCCAGGAACTGCGCCGTCATCACCTCCCTGGACAGGGACCTGAGCAGGGACATCCAGGTGTGGCTGTCACCCAAGAAGAAGCTGCACTTCTTCTTGGTGGGCGCGAGACACACTACCACGGTGGGCTACTGGCACCGTGGGTCGCCGGTGGGCGAGGCGATCACTACGATCGTGGGGCGGACGCAGTCGGCCGGGCTGCTGGAGCACTACCACTCGCTGCGGGACGACCAGGAGAGGCTCGCCATGGCCAAGTACACCACTTCCCTGGGCATCGCTCGCCCTCTAAGCCTGCGTCAGATGTGCCCTGCGTTCCTCTTTCTCGGCGGCGGCCTCGTCCTGGGCGCGGCTTCCTTCGTCGTCGAGGTGTTGGTGACTCGGTTGTTGACGGCTAGCTGCGAGAGATTCCGCGCCTCGCTGCTCTTCGGGTAGTGCGCCGGTAGGAAAATTCGTAGAAACGGTAACCAGATTTCAAATTTTCTCATCAGACATACCTTAAATAATGTATAGCAATGCTAGTAAATGGTTCATTTAAGGGTGACTTTTAAATTTTTATATCACGTTAGTTCTCTTGTCCTAATTCCCTAATCTGCCTTCAAACCTCGCTTCAAACGATGACCGCTCGTCTTGGATCACACCTCACCGCACATCTATCGATTTGAACACTTGCCCGCAAGTCTGAATTTGGTACACCTGTAATTACACAACTTGTTGAACACAGCTAGCTGAATACCTATGCAAGTGTTGACTGGTTGCACACATTTATGTCTGTACTGTTTTTCTTTTAAACCCTACAAATAATTGCTAAATATGGAAGGAATGGAATGTAGAACACAGCAGTACTCTTAAACTTTTACCGTTTCCGTAAGAAAAAAACGAAAGCAGCTTTCGCCGAATTGAAATGTTTCCCGACTTGATAATTTCATACCTCGATCGATACACGGTCATTAGTCAAGATCCTCGGTCGGACGGACGGACAGCGGACGTGGTCGGAAGGAATATGATTACCACATCTCTCTCGGCTTCTGGCTTCGCGCGTCTGGAAGAGGAGGCTGTTTGAGGTGGGGGAGGCCGGCGGCGTCTCGGTGGCCAGCCGAATAACGCACTTTTGTGGCAGCTTTTAAGCAAATTGAGATTGATCTCGGCACTCAATACCCTCCTCCTCTCCCGCCCCCGCCGTGCCGGCTGTG
>NW_026271389.1:0-1105 GCF_000697945.3 Frankliniella occidentalis | reverse complement strand
TTTTGGTTTCGAAGGCCTATTTACGACTGTGCCCTTTGCCCGACTCGGGTGACAGCGCCGCAGGCCTAGGTAAATGTATGCCAGGCGCGTCGCAGCGTAATAGTGATTCATGAGATATCGAGAAGCCTGTTACGCGAGACGTGGTCTGGCGTACATCTACCTAGTTGTAGCTTTGCATCATAAAAAGGTAGAACTGTATTGATTTTGAGCCCACTGGCTCAAAAATTAATGTGTCAAAAAATCATAAACAAAAAGCACAAAACATTTCTTTAAGAAAATATTTTTTTAACATCTTTCTTAGAGGTAACTCGTCAAAGTAGAGCCCAGTGGGCGAAAATTCTGTCTGTCTGTGTCTATCTCTAACCGTTTACTCGCCAGAGGCCGATATTCACACGAAAACGACCCAAAAGCATTTTAATGTTGTTTCTCAGATATTTGACAGTCTCTGGTGGGGCAACTAGTAAAAATCGTAAGGGTAAAATTTGTGTTCTTTGGAGCCAAAGGCCTATCTACGACTCTGCCTTTTGTCCGACTCGGGTGTCAGCGCCGCAGGCCGAGGTAGATGTATGCCAGGCGCGTCGAAGCGTAACATTGTTTCCTGACATATCGCGAAGCCTGTTACGCGAGACGTGGTCTGGCGTACATCTACCTCGTTGTCGTGTCTTTATTGGCTGAGCGATCAGCGAAGCCTATTACTCCAGTGATGATCAAAAAGTTTCGCGTCTGTCGGTCTGTTTGTCTGTCTGTACGCACGATAACTCGAAAACGGTTTGAGCTATTGAGCTAGGAGACTCTATTTTTGATTGTAACTTTGTATTTTAAAAAGGAAGAACTGTATTGATTTTGAGCCCTCTGGCTTAAAAGTTAACGTGTCAAAAAATTATAAACGAAAAGCCCAAAACACTTTTTTTTAAACAGATTTTTCTTACATCTTTCTTAGAGGTATCTCGTCAAAGTATAGCCCTTTGGGCCGAAATTTTGCGCGTTTGGCTCTATCTCTAACCGTTTAGGCGCCAGAGGGCGTTTTTCACACGGAAATGACCCCAAAACATTTTAATGTTAACTCTCAGATATTTGATGGTGTCCGGTGGAGTAACTAATCAAA
>NW_026271388.1:0-6830 GCF_000697945.3 Frankliniella occidentalis | reverse complement strand
TCTCCCCCACCCCTTCTTCTTTTCTCTCCTTCTGTCTCCCTTGGGAAAAGAACAGCCAGCGCAGCGCAAAATTTTGCACTGTATGTGTCAAGAGCTCCGACAGCGCTGTGTTGCGTATTTTGGTTTCATCCGAGGCCCATAGGGGGGTATATGGCTGCGGGTAATGAAATCCGCAGGTATGGTGGCCGAGCCTACGGTACACTTACTAAAGTTGTGCGTTCCTTCTCTACTGACCCAGGTCAGCAAAAAAGAAAACCAAAAGAAGGACAGCACGCGCGATTTTCTACGGTTTCATGATGTAATGTGCTGAAGCCATTATCACCCGCCCTCTTATGTGATCGCATAGACACTTGATGCTTCCAGGTCAAACGGCGGCCGGGCATAGCCGCGCGGGTGATGCAAGGCGGGCTCATATTGCCATCGCGGTGCACAACAACAACGGCGAACCACCCGGGCGCCTCGTTAGCACCGCGTCGTCGCCGTCCTCGTCTCCCCCGAGTAGTGCACCGTGACGTCCCTCTAATTGGTCCGCCCGCTTGCACCAGTACCATCAGCAACAGTACCAGCACCATCAGGAACAGGACCAGCACCATCAGCACCAGCACCAGTACCTGCACCAGTATCATCAGCACCAGTACCATTAGCACCAGCACCACCAGAACCAGTACCTGCACCAGCACCATCAGCACCAGTACCAGCAACAGTACCATCAGCTCCAGTACCTGCACCAGCACCAGCACCAGTACCTGCACCAGTACCATCAGCACCAGCACCACCAGAACCAGTACCTGCACCAGCACCACCATTACATTACAAGCACCACCAGCAACAGCAACATCGCCAGGCAGCACTACAAATTTGGCGACGTCGGGCGCGCGCGCGAGAGAGTCGCGCAGCCGTACGGCCGGTCTGCGGCGCCTTCCGCTTTGCGGTCCTCGCTGGTTCCCGTCCGGGTGCGGCAGTGCCGCGTCGCCTGGTCACGTTCGGTCAGCGGGCGCGGAGGTGCACGACATCTCCACTGTGCTGCAGGTCGTTTGCAGCTCATTCTGCAGCGCGCTCGGGGCTCCGGCGGCGCGGGCACGATGGGATCCCCGGGGGACCCGAGCTAGTGGCTTGGCGTGCCGAGGGGACCACTTCCAGCACCACGAGCAGGACGAGGGCGAGAGAGAGAGAGAGCGAGCGAGCGAGAGAGAGAGAGATGAGGGGAGAGGGGGTCCCCTGGGTGCAGCTACTAACAGGTGTGCGGGACGTGCTCGCGCCATGACGAGTAACTGCCCCCAGAGATCGCCATCTTGGCCACGCCGCCGCCGCCGCGGCCGCCCAGCAGCAGCACCACGTCATCTTATCAAGTCAAGACTGCCACCGCCAACCCTATTTGAAGTTGAGGGAGAAGAAGGAGAGGAAGGGGACGCGACTCCCATACTCTTCCCGGTCTTGAATCGCGTAAAAAAGAGTTCAGGCCAGAGAACGAAACTGAGTTTGGATTTCGCTCTTTTCAACAATACATCTAACCAATGCGACATAAATGAAAACAACGACGGCAAAACAAACGCAGCAGCAACAGCAACACTATCGACATCGGTATTTTCCGAGCGGTTTGCATCCCAAAGCACATGAAGTGGGGCTGCACTCTGCTGCGCACCACCCTGCAATGAATCAGGCGCAGCACGGCGGTGCGCCTCGCCTTGACCCGCCTGGAGCTCACTGGAGCTCACTGGAGGCCCCTTTATGCGCCTGGAATGTGCGGAGGGGCACAAGTGCACCGAGCCACGCACACGGGTGGGAGATGGGAGGGGGGCACCTCCCTCCCCCCCCTTCTCCGTGTGCACTTTTCTCACGGATTCTCCGCTTTAGTTCCGCGATCGCCGGGCAGCAGCGACCAGACACCGCACTGGGCGGCAGCGAGGCCTCCGTCCGACATGTTTAAGACTTGCCCCGGAGGGGACTGAGGTGCCCCCGACAAAGGGGTAGGGGTCGTTCCCACACTGCGTAGGGGGGTACAAATATTATAGGGTCCCAATAATATGATCCGGACCGTAATGACCGTATGGAGTCCATACGGCACCCCATTGTACTTTTGCCCCGGGGTAAAAATATTATGGACTGTCCATTATGGACTCAAATCATGGTCGTGGTACTTTTGGGCACTCCATGATATTTGTACCCCCCTCTATCCCCCTCAAGCAAAGCGAAGCCATACCAAACGGAACAATACTCAAACCTGTCGCCCGGCCGGGCCAACGAGGGGGCCGACGGCCAACCGCCTTGGACTGGTGTCAAACCAATGTGGCTGGGCCCTCGCCCACGCCCGTGGCAAGGTGGCAGAGGCCGTGCCGCCGCCTCGACGAGCTGCGCCGGGCGGGACCTGACCGGCCAGGGACCTACGGGGCTCGCGGCTCGCCTTATATTGGCTCGTGTAGGTGTTGTGACTGTGGCCACCCGCGCAAAAGTAGGTGAGGTGTGCAACGACTCGTCAGTTATGACCGTTGTGCCTGCCAAACGGGGCGGTGTGTAAGGTTGTTGTTAGGTGATGTGTGCAGTTTATGCGGTCTCGCGTTTCAAAAATGAATCAAAATAATAAAAGGATCGAGGGCGAGGGCGCATGTTTTACGGGTAGAGAGAGTCTATAGGACTGTCTTAAACTGTTCACAGATTTTCGAATGGGGAAGTTAGAAAAATAAGGAACTAAATTTGAATAAATTTATTACTGTTCTGAATTAAAACGTGCCTTCCATAACACACCAACTCCTCAAAGACACGCGCAGGTAGGCCAGATGAAAGGGAACGGATTCCACTCGACTCTGATCAGGCAGGCCGTGTACTCACTGAAACTCTGACAGGTTACCGCGCCTGCCCGCAACAAAGTACTTTTTATATATTCCCAATTCCCAGCCCCCGCAGCCCCCGCGCGAGTTCGGACGAACAAACAGTAAGGCTCTTAAAAACCCGACCCGTGGGTACCCGGGCAACCCGGGTAGGAACCGGGTCAACGGGTTTTCCCGGGTACCCCGGATACCCGGGTAAACCCGGTGGAACCGCGCCTGCAAGTAGGCAATTTGACATGCTCGTATGTCAAATTGCCAAGCTATAGGCGCGGGGCAGCCGGGAATACGCCGAGTACCCGCGAAAACCAGTCTACCCGGGAAAACCCGTCGACACGGTTCCTACCCGGGTGCCCGGGTAAGCGGGTTTTCCGGTTACCCAGGTACAAATAAGAGCCCTAACAAACAGCACGTTGCGGAGCTGCAACGAGCGGACAGGTGGATTGGTGGCCATGACATTTCAGCGTGTGTATGCCGCCGCTGCGCTGTTCCGGCTCCGCTTCGACCAACAACTCTATATATCCGAGGGATTAGTCCATTACTGCACTACTCCCTCGCGCGGCCCGCCCTGCTGTGCTCGGCGTTGAAAAGGCGGCGGGCAGGCTCGCTCTGTATCAGCGGCGATCGGCTTGGCGGTCACGCGGGGTATAAGGTATTAATCAAGTGATTATTTCGCACTCTGGGTCTTAGGTCGACGCATTCTGTGCGGGGCTGTACCGCTGCTTGTTGTACAAACAGCACGCACGGATTAGTCGGATAACCTGGGCGGCAATCAGAGCGAGCCCAGGCCAGCGTGAAAAACGGAATAATAAAAAATAAAAAACAACACAGAAACATACGCGGAACACGTTTGAAAATTGGCGCCAAAAGCTGGCCGCGCATGTGATTGGGCCGCTGCTGCACCTTGCGCAGCGGCGGCGGCACCCGCACGAACCCATTACGTGCTAGCATTGCGAGATCGGCTTGGGGGAGCCGGTGTTGTGCGAGCGAGTGAGACAGATAGATTAACTAATTGATTTGAATGGCCTGAGTGGGTGGAGTCCGTCCGCTAAGGCCAAGGTGGCCTGGCCAGGTCGGACCTGGCGGCTGCCTGCTCACATCCCCCCGAGGGGGACCCCGGACTGGTTCCGATGTGAAGCAACTCTCGGCCGGCGCCCACCCACCCGCGCCGCTTTCAATCAGAGCGGCAGCGCGACAAGGGGGCGAAGGGCACGGCAAGGGTCCACGCTCCTTGTTCGCGTAAGTCACTGGACTGATACTGAAGGATGAACAAACAACTCCGGAAAGCTTATCAACCCCTGAAAACAAAAAGTCGTATACTTCGTAGGGCTTCCTAATAAGGTCGGATCTCGCTAGGGTCCCGGAGAATTGTCGTAAGTCTATTTTTTGCCGATTTTGCGAGATGCATATCGTTAGAATCAGGGGAAAATTGTCATTCCAACGATATGCATCTCACGAATTCGTGAAAAAACAGACCTACGACCATTCTCCAGGACCCTAGCAAGATCCGGGCTTTCACGGGAACCCTAGGAACTAATACGCATTACCTCTGAAGTACAACCTTTAAGTTTTCAGGGGTCGTTATGGTCTAAAACGCCAGCTGCGAAAAGCAACTGTCAGCCAAGTTGAAAGCAATGAGGCTTGCCTCCGCGAAACAGGACTAAGGTACATATCTTTTGTAGTAGCACGGTAAAAGTAGTGTGAGCATTTATAAGAAAAGAGGGGAAAACTTCGAAAAATTCTCGTACTTTCACGAAGACTCCTTAGATTTTTAAAAAGTTTCCCTAATAAAATTAGGAAAATATTCCTTATCTTTTTTAGGAGATTTCCTCAAAACCTAAAGAGATTTCGCCAAATAATATTCGTTCCCGAGTGAGTTCTTCAAAGTTGTCTCTTTTTCGCCTTCAAAGTTTCAGACTTTGCTGAGATTCTTATGCCCCTTTTAGCCACGCTCCACACAATCTCTACCACTAGCGGCAACTGCTTCTTTTACGAAAACATTTTGACATTTTTTCATGAACAAATGATATACCAGGTGGCTGATTCACGCCGCGCAGTTCTGTAGTTATGCTGTACCGCATGCACGGGTGCGGGCGGGTTGCCTACTCACTCGGCTCGTAAGGCGCCGTAGACAGGGGTGATAGGCAAGCCCACCCAAACTCCTGCGTGCGGTACAGTATACCCACAGAAGTGCGCGGCGTGAATCAGCCACCTGGTATGAGCAGTGTTCATGGGCATGGAATGACGTTCATGATGTACCCGGACCTGTTTCTTTCACTCTTAAAATCTAACGAACAACTTTGTTCATATTATGAACGTCGTGTTCATAATATGAACAATTCGCATGCTGTCATAATACGAACACAATTTGTTCGTATTATGAATCCGCACGTTCGTAATATGAATGTTCTCGTTCATATTATGAACAATTTTGGGATCAGTACCTTACTAAGCGATCGGTTTTCCTTTCATAACGTACGAATCCAAAAATCATTCATACTATGAACGAAGACGTTCATATTACGAAAGAGGGGATTCGTATTACGAACAAATTGTGTTCGTATTATGACAGCACAGAATTCTTCATAATATGAACAGTGGCGTTCATATTATGAACACTATTTGTTCGTAAGATTTTAAGAGTGTTCATTTGATGTAAAAATTGTGTACTCAACTCGTATCGAAACACTACAGTATCGCAAAACGATACACGGACACCCAACATATGAGAAAGCAAAACTAAATGTCGTCCTGCAATGCGGATAATAATATATCTGATATCGTTCCGATTCATCTCAATCTGTGGCGCTGCTGCCACAACGGGACGGGACATGGTATGCCACACGGCAGTCCCATAGAGACAGCGCGCGCCGCGCGTTGTGACGAAACATATCGAGCGCGGGGGTTACGGTGTACGTCTCAAAGCGCGAGCAGCAGATAGCCCGAGCTAGCTTAGCTACTTGTCTGGCTAACGCCTCAGCGGCACGGCAAATATAAACGTCCCCAAGCTCTCCGCCCTCACCTCAAGAACAACAACAACAACAACAACTGGGTCGCCGTAACACGCAACGGTCATTAACATGGCCACAACAATGCAACGCGTTGCACAACAATCACAACACACACGCACACTGTCACTATCGGCGCGGTCATCGATACGGTCACTGCCTGGTCAGTCACTGCTGAATGTCGTTTGTGTTTGACGCGGCGGCCGCGGTCGGTAAGGTCGCTGGGGAATGCCATCAGGGAGGCTATCTCTACCGGGCCACCGCACCCACCAGCGTGGCCATAGTGTGACCACAGCGTGGCCGGAGAAATGGGGAGGCCAGTGAGTCAGTGTTCGTTAGGCAACGCCATTAGGCTGAAAGTAGAAAGGACCAGGATTTTAAACACTCTTTTCACCTTTGCGCGACAACTTAGTCACACACTTGCAGGTGAGCGAATTGGCTTATCGCATTTGCACGTCTACGAACCGCTCTAGTGTTCGCTAATCTACAAAGAGCGCAACAAGTCATACAGTATTCTTCTTTTAAATTTGAATTTTATTCTAGGGTGAAGGGGTTGAGACTAAATTTGGCTACGACTTGCTCTCACGATTATTTACACATACATTCGTGATGACGATGAGCTGCCGTGCCGTGTGAAAATAAAGTCAAGTGGGACTAAAGAAGAAGGCAATGCGGTGTGCGGTGTATAAATGTCGGTGAAAATAAGGAGACAATTTGGCCACCCCTACGCCGCTCTGTCACCGCCCTGCCGCCCTCGCCCGCCTCCCCTGGCGGAATCATAATAATTGGTGCTGTGCAGCCCACGGTGTAGAGAGATACGGTGGGGACACTGGGGTACCTGGGGAGGTCCCAGTTTTGGATCCATTATTAGTTACCTAGTACGCCGTCCGCCGCGCTGCTCGGCAACGCGTACCGGTGCTTCTCTCTCGCACAGTGAATACCTGTCTCTCTCGCACGCACGGGCGGGCGCCGGCGCTACGCTACGCCACGCCCGGTACAC
>NW_026271387.1:0-1261 GCF_000697945.3 Frankliniella occidentalis | reverse complement strand
CAGGTCACGCTCTTGTACTTCGCTGAGGTCTCCCCCCCTCCCCCAACACACACAGGCACGCGCACACGAACATAGACCGCAGAGATCGCGCTCCCCTCGTCCGGGTCGAGGCTTCCCTGCCACGGTCAGTCTGGCCTGCCCACGACACCGAGGACGTTCTTGCTCTTGTCCCTTTTCACCCCGCTCTTAACGCGTCCGTGGCGGGCGGCGTGGTGCGGCGTGGTGATGGGGTGGGGCAGGGCCTGGTGGATGGGTGCAAAGAAGGACAAGAGGTCCGAGAAGGGGGAGGGGCTGGCCGCTCTGTCTGATAAAGACAGCAAGGCCGCTCCTTGGCCCGGCTCGAGGACGGACAGTGTGGTGCTACATCACCCGCTGGGCCGCTGAAACCAAAACGTCTACCGATGTGGCAGACCTACTTGACCAGCCGAGAGAGGGACCGTGTCTTGAACAATGGCGGGTGCAAGCTGGTGTACTGTCCACAATAACCATAGATAGTGCAAGAAGCGCCTAACACAGTTTCTGGTATGCGCGCAACCGCCACGAGCGTGGTCGTGGTGTGCACGACCTGCCTTTGGACCTGCCACGCCACACCCGCGCACAACCAACACGCCCGCGCCCCACGCCAAGTCGACCACTAAACGCTTGAGCAGTTTTCAACAGACCGGGCCGAGCATGTCCTCGCCCTCGCCGCCCGCAAAAAGCATGACGCTTGGCGAGCGAGCGACGTTCTTCTCTCTGGATAAGGAGAGGAGGGGGAGGGGGGTGTCTTTCTCGGGGCCCTGTCAGAGGACACAGGGACCGACCCGGGGCGAGGTCTGCCCACCACTGGAATATAGCGGCTTTGTTGTTGTTTGTAAAGGTCTTACCCGCCGGAGCCTTAAAGGATTACGTCGAGACCACCAGCATCCCCCGGCCCCCGACCGACGGCCCTCCTCTTCTCATCCTCCGCTCCCCCTCCCCACCCCACACCAATCTACTTCCCCTTCCTTTCGAAGATGGAAATGCGATTGAGAGTAATCCGGTTGGATGGAAATAAATCCCTTTTCTATTTTAATATCGAGCGCGGCCGCCGCGGGGCGGAGCAGTGCGGAGCAGGCCCACCCACGGGACGGGCCGTGGCCTAGGTCCTGATCCCTTTGTCCCGAACCCCTCCTCTCGCATGACCCTGCTTCAAACGGTACTAAACCAAAAGCAGCCCTGTGAAATAACAAAATGTCTCACTGTGAGTGGGAGTGTCAATGTAAATGTCTCTCTGTCTCTC
>NW_026271386.1:0-1139 GCF_000697945.3 Frankliniella occidentalis | reverse complement strand
AGAATGCTCATCTTCGAACTCGATCTGTCTTTTTATGACACAAAACGACCCTGAAAATCCCAGGTCGCTCGCGCACTTTTTTTTTCGAGTTTTCGTGCGGACAGATACACAGACACACAGACACACAGACAGACAGACAGACAGACAAAGTTTTTTCCGACCAGACGGAGTAATAGGCTTCGCTAATCGCTCAGCCAATAAACAGCCTGCCTCAACTACTAAATGTTTCTTTCTTAATTTAATATCTTAACTCCAGCATCAGGTACCTTTTTAGCACAATCTTGAAGAGCAAGGTTGAGACTGTGATTAAAACATTGCACATAAAGTGCAAGCGGCTCTAGCTCTTTCAGTCTTGCTTGCAGCCCTTTAACTCTTCCTCGCATGTTACTTCCAGCGTCATAGCACTGCCCACGACAGCTACTAATAGGCAATTGAAAACGAAGCAACGCATCCTCAACTATTTTAGTGAGAGCTTCACCAGTGGTCGATGAAACCTCGTACAGCCCAAGAAAATTCTCAGTAGCAACAAGATCCTCATCAACAGTACGCACTGACACTGAAAGTTGCTTCTTGACACTCTCATCAGAAGCCTCATCAATAATAAGAGAAAACGTTTGATTTTCTCTGATTGTTTCTAATTTGCTTCTCAAAATCTTGTGTGCCGCAATCTGCAACATTTCATTCTGGATATCATGTGATGTGAATTTTTTCTTTCGTTCGAGGAACTTTTTCAAGGGAGGAACATAGTCTGAGAGTAACTTCAGCAGAGCTTCGAAGTTGCCACCAGAAGACGAGTGTCCTCTCAATGCTAGGCCTTGGCGACCAAGAAACAAGATCGACTTAAATATTGCAGTAAGTGCTTTTCTCGCTTCCAGCTGCTGCTCCTTTGCTTCTTTTGAAAGGAGAGTGGTGACGGGAGTAGTGTTGGCAGCGCAGAAAACTCGCATTGCATCAGCATGGGTAGTGCTCTTGTAATGTTCAACTATTTTATCATATGCTCTTTTCCAGTTAGTCAGGCCTGTGTCTCCATGAACAAGCTTGGATTCATACTTCGATGCCAACGCTGTCTTCGTGAGAGAGAGCAAACTATTTGCTAGTGTTGCACGGTACGCAACGGGGCTGCCGCCCCTGCCCTGCTG
>NW_026271385.1:0-2627 GCF_000697945.3 Frankliniella occidentalis | reverse complement strand
GTATGCGGAAAAGTTGTCTTTTTAGATGTAGAATCCAGTGCAATTTTTTATTTTGAGATCGGACAATATTTTCCGATCGCGCAACGAGCTCTAAGTTATGCATTAGCTCTTATGGGGAAAATCGTCAAAAACCATGAAAAAATGAAAATCAAAAATTTAGGCTTTGTACGTGATGTTTTTTGAAAATCTGTTTTCAGAAATGCAATCTACGCCAAAAAAGGCATCCGGTGATGTATCTCACTTGATATTGCAACCCATGGTTTAGGCGGTGTAGGCTGCATAATTTGATGACTTTTGTGCAATTTGATGCAATTTGGGCTTAAATTGATACCTGGCCGGGACTGAACCGCTCACTATAGTGTCAAGTGTGACACATCAGTGGATGCCTTTTATGGCGTAGATTGCATTTCTGAAAACAGATTTTCAAAAAACATCACATACAAAGCCCAAATTTTCGATTTTCATTTTTTCATGGTTTTGGACGATTTTTCCTATAAGAGCTAATGTATAACTTTGAACTCGTTGCGCGATCGGAAAATATTCTCCGATCTCAAAATAAAACATTGCACTGGATTCTACATCTAAAAAGACAACTTTTCCGCATACCCGCCATTTCAATATCTCAAATCCTTTTTTTACGCTACCCTCTATTGCGTACTAGTTGTTGCTGGGGGCTGGGGGCCGCCACCGTCGCCTGCGCGGGGGTCGTGCACAGGCGAGATCAGATCAGGACCCTGTTTGCTCGCCCCCTCCCCCTCCCCTCCCACCCCCGTGCAGTGCTAGCAGCCACCGGCTGGCCCGACCTCCGGCCTCCGGCCCCCGCGCGATTTCCCGATGCCCCCGGTGCGCGAGCGGTGCTACTCGTCCTTGCCGCGCTGCTACGTCGAGCGACTCCACTACTCACCGTATGCTCTCGGTGCGGGAGCGGGGCGACCAGTCCTTGGCGCAGGCCGGACAGGGACGCGCCGCCAGGTCGCGCGACTCGCGCCAGCGGTGCCAGCGGTGGTGCAGGGCGCGCCGCACCTCGGCGTTCAGGAAGCAGTACAGCAGCGCCACGCTCATGCCCTGCAACAAAGGGGGGGACAGGATTGGTTTGGTGCCCGTGATGCCATCACCCGGCCGTTCGCCCCGCCAGGTCGCACCCGCATCTTATGCAAGGTTGTTCTTTGGGCGGAGCAGCAGGAGGAGGGGGAAGGAAGCGGCTCCCAACGAACAGATTGTTTGCTGATGTGATCTCTATATCTCGCTCGCTCTCGCTCTCTCCGCAATTACTCCTTATTTGTACGGCGAATAGCAGTAGCCACCCTCCTGGGGGCAAGGGAGCGCTCGAGGGCGCTTGTCGCCACCGTTCTCCAGGACCTGGACCTCGAGACTGCGAGCAGGCCGCCCCGCGCTCGTGGCGCTGCGGCGCTCCTCGCGGATGGGGTGCAGCACGCACAGTCAAAGGTCCATAAAATTCCAGGCCATCAACTGCTCGGCCGGACCGAAAGTAGAGAGAGCGAGGGGGTGGAGGGAAGGGTACGATACGGGGCGAGGACAAGGTAGAGGGAAGGGAGGGGTGGGGTCGCGTGGAATGGCGGCTGCAGGTCGTGGAGGCCCATGCTACATTGCTACACCAGCCTCCCGCTCAGCCGGCCAGGCGAGCGGCCAGCACGGCAGCACGGCTCGACGCCCCCTTGGACAGCGCGGTGACGGTGCAGAGAGCTCACAGGAGCGTGAGAGAACGGAGGAGAGAGAGAGAGAGAGACCGAGAACGTAAAAGAGAAAGAGGAAAAGTGGAGAGTGATACTCACCTGAGTGGAGAGCAGGAAGGCCCTGACAGCGGCGTACACCGCTGAGCCCGTGGCCTCGGCCGGGGGCGCGGCGATGGTGAGGACGTAGGTCATGCCCAGCAGCGGGATGAGGACAAGCAGCGCCTTGGTGGCCTTGCGCGACTGCTGGGTCTCCAGCGAGGTGGCGGAGCGCAGCTTGGTGATGAGCACCTGCGCAGGACAAGAGTGGTGTCCCCTATAGCAGCTAAAAGGTTAGAGGCGAAAAATTTAGCTATCCCGCTCAACATAACTATTTTTTAGATACATAGCTTAAAAATAATTCGTTATCCTTCAGGTATAGCTATTGGTTTAGCTCTACAGCTGGTCCCTTTTGTTTTTCTTTCGTGAAGGACGACGCGGCCGCGCGGCCGGGGCAGGGTCAAAGCGACCGGAAGCGGAAGCTCATCAAGAACGAGACGCGGAGTGATAGTAGAAAACGAATAAAACAGTAGGGATTTCATCGACGGCCGTTTGCTCTAGCTAACGAGCGGGCCCTCCCACGACCCCCTCCCTCCCCTTCCTCCGGGAGTCACACCACCACCACCGCCGACGCTCCCCCCCCCTTCCCTTCCCCTTGCTACACCGTTGCTTGCCCGACCAACGCAAACAAAGGACGAACCCACAACTTTTCCAATTATTCCCCCCCTCCGGCCCCTCACACACCATCGCCGTGTGCTCGACCATTGCTCAACACATTCTTTCGGTTTTGTTTATCGTGCCCGCCCAACACCACCAGGTGGTGTGTGTAGTCGGGTCGGAAGTGCGGACGCGTCCGGGCGATGCCCCCCTCCCCCCGACTGCTACCCCCAACCCCTC
>NW_026271384.1:0-2178 GCF_000697945.3 Frankliniella occidentalis | reverse complement strand
CACTGAAGTACAGCCCATATCATAACAGTCTGGCCTGTACATAAAATATACAGGACGGACCGTAGTCAAACTGTAATTCCTTACAGCATTTTTAACAGTGTAGTAGCTGCTTATTAACTTAGTGGTTGGGGGGGGGGCGTAGTAATTGGTCCCATGGCTGACAAAGGTCAAAGGGAGAAAAGTGTACAACCCTGTACTTTTTTCTTTTCGTGCGTTTACAACATTAACGGAGCGTGATTACGTTAACGCCCGGCATAAAATGTAACGCGACAACGTTAACGTTAAATTAACGCTAACGCGATAACCTTAACGTAGTTAAAGCGCCCCCAGCTGTGACCTTCCTCGGTTTCGATTACTCACCTAAGAATGTACATAAGGAGCCTAATTTTCCGCGTGTCTTCGATTCACCTGAGAAATCACACAGCTGTGACACATGTGAGCTCTCTTGTCCTTGTACACAATAGGCTGGGCAAGCTTCTTTAGTTACCCAATTTCCCTACGACGAATAAGACGTCCCCTCTCTTTCGACAATGCGACTTAGTGTTTATTTTTCTTGGATGTGCCTTGAAGGAGGACATCTACAGCGATTCATTCGGGAAGTGTTAAGAAGCAGGGTGCGTGAAATCTCTTCCCCGTGAAAAAATAGTGTTTTCTTTTTAAAATAGAAACCACAGCGGTGTACTACAGTGTACCAGCAACGAAGTATTCCGGAGCCTGTGGGTGACCCTATATAATGTGGCGTACTCTGCAGCTCTTGTGGCTCTACCTTGGGCTGTGCGTCGTGCTGTCGTGGTGCAAGGTGCTGCAGACATTCGCCTCCTTCCAGGTGGCCATGAAGGCACTCAGTGGCTTTAGCTCCTGCTACAGCGGCTTCGTGGCGTTCACGGTGGTCCGTCATACGCGCTTCTGGGCCATGCTGCACGAGATGAGGAGTCTTATCCAAGTTCTGGAGGAGGACGGGGCGGCAGAAAAGGTTAAGAATACTTTTTCGTTGGTAACAAACTGGTTTGCACCCACTGCCCTTTACCACCGATATAGGCTTCTTTGAACCCTTTTGTTCACACAGGTGTGGGTGGCACGCACGCGGCGAACCATCGTCGTGTTCTCCTGCCAGTCCATAACCTTAAGCATGTCCATGGCAGCAAGCATTGCATTCCATTTTACATTCTCTGGCGACGACACTATGGTGTTCCTCTGGCCGTTCGTGCCTTACGCGGGGTCCTTGGGAGTGTACGTCGCCAGGCTGGTCACCGGAGTCGGCGTGCTGCTAATTCTCCTGGGCATATTATTCGTGGTGATCGTCCTGGGCTGCACCACGGCCGCTGCCACCGGCATGCACCACGCCCTGGCGCAGGGCCTCCTCGCAGCCGCGACCCCAGAGGTCGTCGGGAACGCGATCGCGCTGCACCAGAGGCTGCGGAACGTCACCTTGGATATGACCGATTTCTTCGCGGCCAACCTGGCCCACCTCTTGGCCAGCTCGTTCTTTCACTCGTCTGCCGCTCTTATTCAGGTAGGGACGATCGAGACGACGTTTTTTGTTTCAAATTGGTGGGCGCAAAAATCCTACCTTGAATGAGAACATCCTGTGCCTGCTACATATGAGGTACTTCACTCACTATTTAAAAATCCTATAGGAAATTCCACTGTCAATTTGTCGCTAGGTCCGCGCCTGTAATTTTTGATTACAGTCCACCCCGTACAGGATGTACTTTAACTTCGCAAACCACCTTTTTGCTCAACACAGCACTTAACTTCAACACTGAAGACTAGATAAAGGAGGAGAAGATCCACAGTCAAACTCGACTACCTGCGATTTGGTGTACGTCGGGTTGCACTCGGCATCTTCCGCCGTCGCTCGGCTCGCGTGCCTCCCCCCGCGCCCCACCCCGCGCGCCCGGTGCCTCCCCCTCCCCGAGCCCCCCTCGCCCACGCACAGCGCGTAGCGTTCGGCAATGCAGCCGAAGGCGGCCCGACGTACACCAAGAGCCGAAGCAGCGCGACCGCAGAGTGCAATTTAGCGGGGACACGGGTCGCCTATGCTGGCCCACAGGGCTGTGGATCTCCTCCTCCTTTATCTAGTCACTGAAGTACAGCCCATATCATAACAGTCTGGCCTGTACATAAAATATACAGGACGGACCGTAGTCAAACTGTAATTCCTTACAGCATTTTTAA
>NW_026271383.1:0-1090 GCF_000697945.3 Frankliniella occidentalis | reverse complement strand
AGAAAGAGGGGGGGGGGGCAGCTAGGAGGGGAGGCCTCATACCCGTGGGCACCGTGGGACCCGGATTTGGAGCAGTTATCGAGCGGTACTCGGCGCTCGGCCCGGCAGCCCGGCCCATAGCAGGTTCCACAGTGGCCCAGTGCCCAGTAAGTGCCGGCTTACCGATGGTCCACAGGGACCGACAAGGACACATCGACACAACCAAAGCCCCGTCGTGATGGCGGCCACGGATCATCCACGGATCCGTAGTTCGCTGTTTTCGCTGCTGTTGTTAACGGTGCACACTCACCCTCTTCCTCCACCAGGCACGATCGACGAGGCTCGGACGGACAGCGAGGACGACAGCAGCAGCAGCGGCGGCAGCGGCAGCCTCAGCGGCTCGGACGACACGAGCAGCGACCTCAGCGAGGAGGACGACGACGATGACGAGGAGGACGAGGATGGTGACGACAAGCAGGTCAAGCACAACGACAACTCGTCGGTGGAGTACGGCGACACGGACGGCACCACGGCGTCGTACTCGAGTCTGGAGGACGAGGAGGCCGAGCCCGAGACGGGCACCGGGCTAGGCCTCGGCCTCGGCCTGGAGCTGCACCTCGCCAACGACAACGAGGATGCAGGCAACGGCAATGAGGTAGGCTGCTCAGCCCGGCCCAAATTAAAGAAAGGATTGAAATAATAATCTATGTTTCAATTGAAATTCAAGCTAATAAAATCCAGCAAAATTTGCAACATTTAAACGAACTTAATCAAAAGTATTTAAAGAAAATATACACAGAGTTTATAGTTGAAGCTAGCCTACAGTATACCTCCCCGGTGGGCGCCTGCTCAACGCAGGGTAGACCGGCCCGCCCGACACGGCTGCCCGGCGGGCTGGCCTACGCTGCCCCTGCAGGCACACGGCGCTGGGCGGGCAGGCCCGCCGGACACAGCTGCCCGGCGGGCACACGGCGCTGGGCGGGCAGGCCCGCCGGACACAGCTGCCCGGCGGGCTGGCCGCTGGCCTATACGCTGTCCCTGCGGGCACACGGCGCTGGGCGGGCAGGCCCGCCGGACACAGCTGCCCGGCGGGCTGGCCTACGCTGTCCCT
>NW_026271382.1:0-1029 GCF_000697945.3 Frankliniella occidentalis | reverse complement strand
CGGGGCGGCCGGTGACATTTCCTGGTCCTGGCCCGGCTGCTGCTGCTGCTCGCTGCCCCCTCCTCCTCCTCTCTTCTCTGCAAAGGTTGGTAATTGCCCCGTGAGTCATCCAAAATGTATTCAAACTCGAAACAGCCGCCGCCGCTGCCGCCACCGCGGGCGCGACGCGACGCGACGTGGTGTACGACACGGCGTGACGAGCCGAGCAGCAGGGAGGCCCGCGCTGGTCGAGCCGTGCCGGGGGCCACGCGGGTGCGGGCGGGCCGAGCCGAGCCAGGTGAGCAGCAGGCAGGCGGCGATGAGTCAGTGGGAGGCGGCGAGCGGCTCATCATCATCGCTCTGGACGGCAGGACAGCGCAGGACTCTGAGCGACTCGCCCGCCCCCGCCCCCGTCCCCGCCTCCGCCCCCGCGATCGGGCCGGGCCGCGAGCCGCGACCGACCGCGACCATTCAACTTCAACGAGCGCCACACAAAAAGCCATAAACTAAATAAAAGTTCCTGGCGTGTTTGGGAACCCGCTGGGTGGTGTTGGTCAGAGCAGAGAGTGATGTTTGAATGGCGATCGCGGGCGGTCGCACACGTCAAAAAGTTAGGAAAAGAAAAAAGATTGCAATCGGGGGTGCTTCTTTATAAAGGCACAACTTGTACGGTATGCCGGGGGCTCCAGCTAAGAAGACGTGGGCGGACTAGAAGCGCCGCGTCCGGATAGGTCAGCCTCACACCAGAGTTTTCTGACGTTTTTCTGGAAACTGGCATTTTTGTCTGGCATCCAAAGTTTTGATCTTGATCCCATAATTGCGCCGCCCCCGGTGATGTGATGCATTCCGAGTGATGCAACGCCCGCCCGCTCGAGTTTCTCTCCCTCTCTCTCCCCCTCTCTCCCACCCTCCCCCTCTCTCTCTCACTCTCTCTCTCTCTCTCTCTCTCTCTTTCCCTCGTTAATTAATCGCACGCCGGTACGGCCCCGCAACGCTATGGCGCGCCGGATTGTGATTTCATTATCTCTCGATCACAATCGCCACGGGCAG
>NW_026271381.1:0-2814 GCF_000697945.3 Frankliniella occidentalis | reverse complement strand
GGGGCTATGCTATGGCTCCTTACGGGAGAGGGGCAGTATGCAAACCCAAAACACTGCTTTGTCGATCGGTTCTGAAACACCCGTTATACGTATCGTGCGCAAACATATGAACTTTAGTACAAAAAGTTCATCCGAGTGCCTTGTCGCTAAACTTCATAATCCTGGTGTGGTTTCTCGGTTCCTACCAGAATTATCACGAGGGGATCCGGATCAGTTATCCCTTTAATCTACTATGTCGATGTTGCGCGCGGTAGATTAGTTATTTTCATAGCCGGCTTTGCTATGGTTGCTACCTGAGGATTACCAACCAGCCCTCAGCCCTCCCACCGAAACATATCACGGGCATGAGGGTACCCTCCCCGCCTCCCCTCCCCTCACCTCCGCATGTCGAAGGGGTCTATTTTTCTCAAGTTCAAGAAAGGGTTAAGACGTTCGAAAGTTTACAGATGAACTAAGATCACCCATAACTCGTCCGGGTATTCCAGGACGTCAGTCCGTGACCGTGACAATTTGAAACTTTAAAAGGTAGTTTGAGTGTTTTTCTTTTTTTCTTTTTGGAAAGGGGGGGGGCTGTAACCCCCCCCCCCTTTTCCCCGCTAGGCGGCCCTGGACTCCGATCCTCTCGGATGTGTGCGCAGTTGTATGCAGCATGAGTGAGAGAGAGCGACAACTTTCGTAATAAGCCAAGTCAGGACGTATGTTAGTTGATCAGAGAGAGAATACGGACTTTGCACGCGACGCGCATGCACTTGAGGGAGAAAGAAAGAGAGGAGGGGGGGGGGGCGTCGCTCCGATGCACCCTCCCCAAAGCTAAGGCCTGTGGCGAGTGGCGTTCGCCCCCGCGCCCAGCGGCATGTATTGAACCCGCGACCTCGGGGGTATGACTCGCTTTAGACTCAACTCTTGGACCGGCGATAAAATAGCCACACGCGCCGCGTCCGACGCGTATAATGTAGAAGCGCAAATAGATTGCCGAGTTCGCGAGAAAACGGGGTCCTAAGTCCCCACCCGCGCTCCGCTGCGCCGCCGCGCGCCGCCACGCCACGTCCAGATTCGTCTGGTTTTATCGGTGCCAGTCTTTGCCCTCACTCGATACGGGCTGCTCGTCGGGCGTGGACCGCTCGCGCCGCCACCTCGCACCTTGTGCTGGCACTTTGTGTCCAGGACCTCGATCGGCCGATATTGACTCGAAAGATAAAAGCAAACAGAGACGGGTTATCGCGTTATCTATATCGCCCAACACCACGACATAGGGGGCGCTCGACGCGGCGACAGAAACGCACCTTGAGTCTACATATTTTTTAGTAGTAAGCAGGAAGTCGACGGGAAAAAGAAAGCAACAAGTTTGAATGGTGCCTCTGCTAATTTTTTAGCACCGGGGTTAAAGAATTAACTGAATAGACTCGGCTAATTTGTTAAGCACCAGAGCTCATTTTTTATTTTTTTTGGCGTCCAGTAAACAGCACCTTCAATAATTAACCGTGTAGTTAAATGCCACAGCTAGCTGTACAACTAAATATTTTTACATCCAACTATTTTTTTTATCGCGGTTGTAAAATTATCCAGCTAAACTGATTAGCACGGAACTGAAATTAACGTTTTTTTGCGCACACCGAGTTTGTTCTGCATGAGTAAAATGTGAAGTCCAATTTTCGACACTTGATCGATTACGTCAATAATCGTTGGCAGGGTAGCACAGAGCACACGCTCTCGACGAACATCCTCATACCAGCGCGACAAAGTTCTGCAGAGGCCATCCGACTTGGTGCGTCACCACTTGATGAGAGCGGAGCGGAGGCGGGAAAGTGATCGGTTGGTTGTGCGCTTTGTGTTGCAGAGGGAGAGCGAGAGAGATAGCATGAGCGCAGCTGTCCGAGCAACGTACTACTACTTCGCCGTGTTCCAGCACCACTACCGGGAAGGTGAGTACAGAGGAGCGAGTTAGTAAAGTACAGTGGTGAGGGATAAGCGCAGGACGGCTTTGTCTCTACTCAAAAATCCCGGGACATTGACGTCGAGTATAGAGAACCAACGTCAAGCGCGGCGCTGTCCGCCTGCCTCGCCTCGCCACCCTGACCCGGTGCGAGAGGTGCAATGCAAACCCCCGGCGGCCTGACGTTGTTCAGTCCGAGTTATCGGCCCGTCCTCGTTTCGGTCAAAAATAACGACGGCCGCGACAACACCTTTCGGAAGTCGCAGTGAGGCAGTGTAGGTTACAGCGGGTTCGGGGCAGAGTGGGCGGGAGTACAAGTACTTACTTACCTCATGTCACCCTTGTGGCCGGGCAGGAGGTGCCGGCTGCGCCACCGGTCCCGGGTGCCCGGCCTCGTCCCCGGGGACGGCCGGCCCGTGTTGTCCCCGATCGGACCTTATCCCATGGAGCGCCGCCATCGCCGTCGTTTGCCGCTTAGCGTAATAAATTTATCGCGCAGGGTTCCGAGCCAAACGCAGCAAGGGCCGTCCGTATGTCTGGTGGCGCGACGTGGCGAGACATGGCGTGGCGGAGCGTGGCGAAACATGGCGTGGCGGAGCGTGGCGGGGCGTGGCGGGGCGTGGCGGAGCGTGGCAGAGCGTGGCGGCGCGTGAACGTGTGAGTCGCGTGCCGGCCCACCACCGCCAGACTGGACTGAGATACTGAGACTGAGAGTAAACCGCCCCACGAGTGCGGCGACCACGGCGGCGACTCAACCACCCAGCCAACGTCTTCGCGCGCTGCGCGCCCTTCCCCGGCCCCGGGGCGGGTAGGCACGCGTGAACGCTCACGTGAGATGAACGCTCACGTGAGATGAACGCTCACGTGAGATGAACGCTCAC
>NW_026271380.1:0-10910 GCF_000697945.3 Frankliniella occidentalis | reverse complement strand
AATGCACACAGAACAACACGCTGAATTCATAGCTGTGCTCAGATTTTGAGTTGGTCTCTCCGTTTTCTCACATTAAGGACGACAAAATGGCGTTTTCCGGGGTAAAGCCTAAAAGTCGATCCTTGTTTCAGAGCGGCATCAGAGTTTCCACCCGCTGATAGAGCATTTCGGGAAAGCTGAAATGCAGAAGAATGCGAGGAACAAGAAAACGGAAGTCACCATGCTAAAGAATAGCGATTTCCGTTTTCTTCTTCCCCGTGCTCTTCTGTATTTCAGCTTTACCGGAATGCTTTATCGACTGATTCGGAGTACGCGCCTATGCGAGGCAGGGTTGCCTCTTTCAGGCCCATGGCGCCTTGCGGGCGCCTTGTGGGCAGGGAGTAGCTAGCAAACCCACTAGCACGGCCGCGTGCACTGAAACGCCCAGTATACGCTTTGCCCCCACTAAGTGTGATAAATACTGTACCGCATGCCAGCGTGCGAGCGGGACTGGCACGAGGATTTGGCGTACCTTCGCCCTTCGCTCACCGCGGCGTCGAGTGAGTAGGCAACCCGCCGGCACGCCTGCATGCGGTGCAGCGTTACAAAAACAATAGTGAGGGGCCTAAGGGGCCAATCGGACAGCCTGTATGTTCGACCGCGTGACAACCGAGTGGTGAAATCGCAACGGGGCTCGGGGGGCCTGACGTCACTCGCAGGCGACCTGGGCAAGTGGGCGAGACGCGGGTGGGTGCGGAGGAGGGGACTGCTCCAGGGCGGCTCGCCAACGGACAGCCCGCGCGGGCCCGTGCGTTAGTCATAGCCACCGTCCTGCTTCTTTCTCAATGAACCCGTGTCAGTGACCCCCCTCCCCCCCCCTTCCAAAATAAGTACCTGTAAGAACTGCGGTTCAAGAGACAGCGGCAGCTGCTGCTTGACCACAAGGCTCCGTCCAATTTCCTCCAGCAGATAGCGACACCGTGCAGGAGGAAACTCGCGCTCACCACCTGGTCAGGTGATAAGGGTGTAGAGGTCTGGGCGCGCTGGGCCGTGCACGTGTGATAGGGAGAGGCACGGCCGCGGGCTTGTAGCTGTTTGCGCTCCCGCCGTGCTGACCCCAGCCTGCTGCCGGCCGAGCCTGCGTGCCTCGGTTCGGTTTCGGCTGCTTGCATGACGTCCGCGAGTAGCATTGCATCACTTCGTCGGAGAGGCCGATGCCGATACTACTACCCGCCCGAGTAGAGCAAGGCTGCGGCACACGAGTGACTCACAGCGCAGCCCGCGGACACGTCCGGGCCTGCAGCGAGGGCGAGCGTGCAGCAGGAGAAGAGGGCCCTCAACCCGCTCAGCTGGCGCGGCGGCTCGGGAGCGGCGCGGCCGGCGTGGCTGTGCGCGTGCGCGCAGGGCGTGGAGCGGAGCGGGCCCGGCCCCTCTTGCCGAGCCGGCGAGGCGCGAGGCAGGGCGGGGCGCCACGTAGCGCCAGGGGAGCGCCGCGAGGGTAAGCCCCACCGCTCGGCCTTGACATGTAGGTCAGGATGGCCGAGCGGTCTAAGGCGCTGCGTTCAGGTCGCAGTCCACTTCTGTGGGCGTGGGTTCGAATCCCACTTCTGACACTAACTTTTTAATACTTTAACGGTGCCGAGATTTAATAATGTTAAAAAGGGTGACACGCTGTACAAACTGTATACAATAATCAACCGATCACAACAAGTCTGGATGGCCGAGCGGTCTAAGGCGCTGCGTTCAGGTCGCAGTCCACTTCTGTGGGCGTGGGTTCGAATCCCACTTCTGACAGACATTTTTTCTGTCATAAAAATACACAATTGAAATCTCAAATCCGTTATAGGAATCGGCATATTTATTTATTTGTATCGTAAAAAAATATTGCCGAGCCTCTGGTCGTCGGCTTGCCCGCGTGACAGTACGTATCGTTGAGAACAAAGCATAATAAAAATATTGGCAAAGAGAATATACTGCCGCGAGAGATGGTCGACGCGCGTCAAACATTACTGCTGAGTCACCTGCTGATGCCTGCGGGGGCGCGGCGCCCTTGACGCCAGTCCCCGTGCGGGGCGGGGGTGACACCCGTGGCAACACCCGTGGTGACACCCGTGGTGACACCCGTGGTGACACCCGTGTGGACACCCGTGTGGACACCCGTGTGGACACCCGTGGTGACGCCCGTGGTGACGCCCGTGGTGACGCCCGTGGTGACGCCCGTGGTGACACCCGTAGTGACACCCGTAGTGACACCCGTGGTGGTGAGACCCGTGGTGACACTGGCCGTCCGCTCTGAGCTCCCGAGTTGCAGTCCGACAGCCTTTGGCCGACGGGCGTCCTCACCAAAGGGTGCCGTTGGAGCTCAGCGGCCCCAGGTCTGTGGTGTCATGGAAGCCTCCGCCCGTGATCTTGGTCATCCAGTCCAGGTAGGCCGAGACCCTGGTGAAGGCCGGCGGCCAGTACTTCTCGCAGCCCAGGCCGATGCCGAAGGAGGTGACGCCGACCTGCGTGGGCTTGGTGTCAGCGTCCGGTACCGTGAGCGGACCGCCGCTGTCTCCCTGCGAAAGGAGAACACGGTGAGTGATCAAACCGCGAGACCGAGCGGCGGAGCGGTGGCCAGCGCTCACGAAGCTAGTTGTAGCGCTCACGTTGCAGGTGCTCTTCCCGGAAAATCCGGAGGCGCAAATGTTGGTGTCCTTTATGATGAGGAACATGTATCGGAAATTGCAGTAGTAATTGGACACTATCCTCGTCACGACGAACCTAAGCACTGGCGATATGGACTCTGCGGCTGAAAACAGTTTTTGAAACGAAACAGGTTTTGTGTGATCTTAAAAGTATCAACCGTAAGAGTAGTTTTCAGGAAAAGCATTTCGGGAAAATAAATAAAAATAACATTTTGAGCAGACATGTGGCACACTTACAATCGCTGGGTTTGCCCCAGCCGCTCATCGTGGCGTTCTTGTTCCACAACGAGGCCTCCGCGCGCTGCTTCGAAGGGATGCGCGTCAGCTGGACGTACTCTGGAACAGTCACGTCAGGGGTGCACAAAAAGATCGTACAGATTTGTCCAAAGGACATAAAAGGTGTGCTAAAAACGCAACATTTTCGAGAGAAAATAATGTTCTTTCACAAAGACATAAGATATTTTATGGGCCAGAGGGCAATGGACCAAGGCATTAAACCACAGTGTTGTGAGTTTGCCTACTCGATCTGCCCGTAAGGCACCATAGCCCCTTGGGTATATGCAAACCCGCAACACTGGGGGGGTATTAGCCTTTACACTCGGTACAGGAGTGCGTCAAGGGGCAGCGGCAGGACGCACCGTTCAGCTTGGCGGCGTTGGGAAGCTTGATGAGGGCGATGTCGTTGGCCGTCTTCTCTGCGTCCCACTCCGGGTGCACAAACACGGTCGAGTCGGTCTTCTTCACTTTGAAGCGCTGCTGGCTCTCCTCGCGCTCCCGGATGCGGTGCGCGCCCAGGATCACCTCGAAGATGTACCCGCTGCGCAGAGGGTGGGGTTGAGGGTGGGGTTGAGGGTGGTGCTGCCGAGGACGCGCAGGCGAGGCTGGCGGCAGCGTACTCACGGCTCGGCGCAGTGCGCGGCGGTCAGCACCCACTCGGGCGTGAGCAGGGAGCCGCCGCAGAAGAACATCTCGCCGTCCTCGCCCTGGATCAGCATGCCCACCTGCCAAGGGAACTGGTGCGGCTCGGCCTCCTGCCCCGCCACGATCCGGAAGCTGGCCGCGTCACCCCCGGAGCGCGTCTCTCCCACTGCAACAAAGTGACAGTAACACCACCGTCAATGTTGACGTAAGGAGGGTCTCAGCGGCCGCCGCGGTCGGAGGACGGCGACGGGCCGCCAGCCGGTCGCGCGCGTCGGCTGGGCTGCCTACCCACTCCCCACCGGGCGCCCACCGGGACCGTCGGACTCACCGCGGCTGACGAACGCGTTGTCGGGGTAGTCGACGCCCTCCATCTCGACGTCCATGACGTGCTGGAGGAGCAGCTGTGGCTCCCCCGTCTTGAGACGGACGCTCGACCAGTCGGTCTCCTGCACCAGAAATTAGCCACGTTCCCCTCTTAGCAGCTGCCCAACTCGGGCATCAAAACAAAAACTAGTGCAGCACCACGGATTCCACTTGTGTGGCACGACGTTGCATCGACACCGTTAGGGCACCCACCTGGGCGCGGGCGGCGCACAGCCAGCCCGCCAACAGCGCCGCGACGGACACCCGCATGACGGCCGGGAGCAGGGCGCGCAGGGACCTGGGCATGGCTGGACTGGACTCCCTCTGAGCCGCGCGGCCGCTTCCGGCGCGACTTATAGCTGCGCGTCGAGGCGCTATCGCGGCGGCCCCCGCGCTGGACAACGCACCTGCTGGCGAGCCTGCTGGCCGCGGCCCGGGCGGAAGCGCGACGGGCTGCTTCCGGAGGGCCCCGTCCTGCTCCCTCGCCCTTTCCGTCAGAAACCGATGATCTGCCTCGCCCTGTTGTCGCTCTTGTTGGCGTCATCTCACTTGGCTCCCGCCACTAATCAGTGCCGAGTTTAAACGACGCGCACCACGCAATTCCATTTCTTCTAGCGGGTGGAGTAGTTTTCCACGTGCTTTTCGAGTTTCTGTTTCGTTCTGTTAAAAGCGTCATATAAGTCCTATTACAACAATACTCCACCAATAAATACTACAGGGCATAGTCACACGGGACCACAAGGCGTGATGGTGGGTGAGGGTGGCCAGCCCGTTCGGCACGATAGAGGAATTGCCTCGAAGCAGACGACCAGGAAAGAAGTAAAAGAATATCGGAAATAGAATGTGAAATTGTAGCGTTGACAAATCCACGATGAGCGCCGCTAATGCTGTTTAGCACTGATCGGTTAACCGCTCAATTTCTCATACCAGTTTCCGGTCCCCTTGTTCTTCTTCCCTAATGATGTGCTTCCATGCAACTCCTCAATTGCATACGGTGCAGAGTTTGTGACCAGACAAAATAGGAGGCTTAGAACAGCCGACTTGTATAATGGCATCGCCGCAAAAAGTTCGCTTTACAACACAAATTCCGTCAACAAAGAGCACCGCTCCTTCTAGAAAAGAAAGCATTTGCGCACGCCCCCTTACGGGCTGCGCTAATAGACGCGTTGTCTTTGACAGGAAGCGGCCGGGCGGGACGCGCTGCTAGGGGCGGCCGGGCCTATCGGACAAGGTAAAGGTGGGGCCGGCGAGGGCGCAGCGGCGCCAATGAATGGAACACTGGAAAGCGAGGCACAAACAGGCACTTCTGTGTCATTTCAAAATATGTTGCTTTTATTTTTATTTTTTTTCAAGTTTGTTTTTTTTGAGTGGTTTGTTTCGTGTCGCACGACTGGGCGCTCACTGTCCGGAGAGCTCCTTGATGCCCGCCTCGATCCAGTCCACGTAGCTGCTGACGCGCGTGAACACGGAGGGCCAGGAGACCTCGCAGCCGAGGCTGATGCCGAACGAGGTGAGGCCCACCAGGGTGGGCTTGCCGTCCTTCTCGTACACGACGAGCGGGCCGCCAGAGTCGCCCTCGCAGGTGCCCTTGGCCCACCAGCCCGATATGCACACGTTGGTGTCGCGCACGTAGTTGAGGAAGTAGCGCACCTTGCAGTACAGGTTGGTCACGATGCGCGACTTGACGAAGTGCAGCGTGTCGGCGACGGAGTCTGCGTCTGGAAACAGCGAGCCCGCGGTCACACTCCACTCGGCTGCGCGCGCGAGGCGGCGAGGCGGCCTTACGCCGTGTACTTACCGGTGTGCAGGAGGCCCCAACCACTGGCGGTCACCTCCGCGTGCCAGAGGCTGCCCTGGCTCTTGCTGGGGAGCCTGATGGGCTGGATGGTCTCAGCTGGGGGAGCAGGGATGACGTGTTGCGTTAGTAAACATTAGGCAAGCCAAGGAAGGGCGAACCGACCAACTTCGACCGAAACTTACTGTAATCAATCGGCACGTCAAAGTGTAGGAGGGCGATATCGTTGGAGATGTGGCCGTCGTCCTGGTACTTGGGGTGCACCAGCTTCTTGGTTGTCTCCCTCACCACGGAGGTGTCCTTCCTGATGTGGTGCGCGCCGAACACAATCTCAAAGCTGTCTCCGGCCCTGGTGAGAAAAACACAGGATATGAGGATGAGGAGAGATTCAACGGTCGTGATCGGAACATTTGTTTTTTAATGAACAAGAGCACTGCTTACTCGGCGCAGTGGGCGGCGGTGATGACGGTGTTCTGGTTCAGGATGGAGCCGCCGCAGAAGAACTTGCTCTTGTGCTTGTAGATCCAGATGCCGACCTGGTGAGGGAACTGGCCGGGGGCAGCCTCGTTGCCTCCAACGATGCGCAGGGCGGGGACTGCGCAAACGGCCAGTGCATTAGGAATCGTACAAAAAGAACGCCCGCCATTCGGTTCAGCGAGCAAGCTCTCATAGCGCCTGCTATGTAGGCAACATCTCGCCTGCAGCGCATGCGTGCACTGCGGGGTGGCCTATCCCGAGTCTTGCAGGCTGCGAGCGCTGGCTACGGTAATACAGTACGTCGAGTGAATCTGAGAAAAACGGACGTACTTTCTTGGCGATCTCTTGAGTACCGGGCAGGCAACTAAAAACCCTGTGGAACCTCGTAGTTACGCTGTGTCGCACGCGCCCGTACGGGCGGGTGGCCTACTCGCTCTTGGACAGGCGCCATGCTCAGAGACGGTAGATGCGGGTACAGTACAACTACAATACGGCGGGGTTTTTCAGCCACGAGGTTCACAGGAAGGCAGAAGGGCAGGGACAGAACGTGGAGAAATAAAGTACATCCAAAGTGGCCCGCTCTACTTACTGTTCTGGGGGATGGGCCTGGCCGCGGAGAGGGGGAGGTGGACCTGTGACTGGAGGGGCGACAGCGCCTGAAACACGGGGAGGAAGTCTGCGTCAGCGAGTGGAGGGCCGGGCCGAGCCAGCGGGCTGCTGGAGCCGCAGCACTCACCAGGGCGCCCGAGACGGCGACAGACAGCAGCAGGAGCCTCCACATGGTTGAGCCGCGTGTGGTGGGGTGGGCGCCAAATCACGACGAGGGCCTTTTTATATCCCATTTCAATCCGAAGGGCTTATCTAGCCAGGCGGCTACCGCGGCAGCGCCTTGAGATAGGACGGCGGGGGCGGCAAGATAAGGACAAGCGGCCGCTGAGGAGGCATCTCGGGGAGGCGCATATGTTAAACGCCGTGGAGTGCGCTGCACTGCACTGAACGCGGAGGCGGACTCTGTTGAGGGCGGACAAACAAGAAAGGGAAGACAGTTTGGCAGGTGGCCTTGCGTCGACTATCCCAACACATGTAGTCTCGTCAACAAGAAAATTGTATCTTTATAACAAGGAAATAAATAAACAAGGACAAGAGGAAATTTGCTTCCCGCCTGTGTGTCATTATGCTTTACTTTCACACGAAAGACATGTAGGATTAATAAGGGTCCTCAAGTTTAAGATTACACAACGGTTTTCTAGGCGTTTGTGTATAGTCGTACCTTCGCCGAGATAATGGCCAGATTTCGATGGAAATGACGCGCTAGAGGTGCTAGAGGTGCTAGAGGTGCTCGAAGCGCTGGCCGCCGGGCGCGCGCCGCGAGATAAGCCGCTCGCGCCACCGGACTTTGGACGAGCAATATGGGCAATTAATCGTCGTGATGACCGGCGGCGTGTGGCGAGTGATCATTCTCGGAACTGCCACTCGAGAGGAGGACCCGGCGTGCGTCGGAGGCGTGGAATGTTGTCAATAATACCCGAGCGGTCGGAGGTCGCTCAGCTCAGCCCGGCTCGGCGCGCGGAGGCAGCCCTGCTCGCGGCGGCGGCCGATGGGTGGCCAACCGCGCGGGCGGCTCGTTCACGAGCGTCGCGCCCACGCCGTGACCGGGGTCCGCGATGGCCAAGCACCTCGAGCAAATTTAAATAGGCTTGGGGCCAAGACCCGCGAGGCGACCCGCCTGGAGTTGAACGACGAACAGCGCAGGTAACGTCGTCGCCAGCCTCCCGTCGGCAACGTAAAAGGACCCGCCTCGGACGTCAGAGCATGGCCCGCCGCGCGGCGCCGCGCAGCTAAGCTTGAGCCTTTTCCCGTCGCCGTCACATTGTGACTCCGCGGGACAGACAGGCAGTCTGACTGAATGACTGACTACCGCGCGAGTCGCGAAAATGAATACAATAACTTTCTCTCTCTCATTGTCGTCGTGCTGCGCTGGTGGAACTGCACGGGGACACGCGCTCGCGCACGCACGAGCACGCACGCACGCACGCACGCCCCCGCGCCGCGAGACGCCTCGCCTCCGCCCCGCGAGCCGCGAGCTCCGCGGGTCATTGTTACTGCGATGCCGTGCGCCTGCATGGGTCTCCGCAGGGCACCGCTCCGCGGCTGCGAACTGAACCGCGTTACCCCCTCCTCTCGCTCTGGTCCGGGCCGCCTCCGGGATGCCTCCGGGTACCTCGGGACACTCCCGAGGGACGCCGGGGCCGCCGCGCCGCCGCCCATGCAGAGTGCGCGTCCGGATAGGCCCGGCCCGCCAGGAGCGCACAGCACAGTATCGCGTGCAGCGGGCTGCGGTCGGAGAACGGAGTATACCATAGCGCACCGCTAGGAGGCGGAGAGGGGGGGGGGGGGGACAAAGGACCCGAGGAGACGCAAGACGCACGTGGAGGAGGAGGAGGAGGGGCCCCCACGGGACTTCTGCACGCAGTCGCCGGGGTAACGACCAGGAGGACGACCTCACGGGAGTGAAGGCGAGACAATGAACTATATGACCAGCTGTGGGACCCCGCCGGGATGGCGACCGGGTGACACTTGTTAACCGGATGGCAGGGGAGTGAGGGGAAAATGGAGAAAAAGTGTGCATGGAGAAAGGTAGAGGGAAAGAGTGAGTGAGGAGGAGAGGAGGAGGAAGCGGCGGTCACGCGGGGAGCGGAGGGGAGGGAAACGGGAGGTCCTAGCCGCGCCGGAGTGAGGTCGGAGCCCGGGGCCCGCCGTGCTCTCCAGTCCGTGCCCAACCGTCGTCCCGCGAGGCGTACCAAGGGTGTTCCCGGAGGCGTACCGCGAGGCGTACCGTGAGGCTCGGCGCCATGGAGCACGTGAAGCTCGCCCACGGCATGCACCTGCACGGCCTGCAGCACGGCGGTGTGCTCCGCGTCCCGGACAAGCAGAAGCACCGCGGGGTGCGCTGCTGGGTGCTGGCGGCCGGCATCGCCCTCGTCGTCACCTTCGTGTTCGTGGGCATCACTCTGTGGCTGGGCCTGAGCGCCGCCACTAAGATGGCCACCACGGCGCAGCACGACGCGCCCAGCAGGGACCCCTTCAAGGACTTGAGGGTGGCGCCCCAGCTGCAGCCGCACCCCCCTGTGCACTCCCACCCCCGAGACCGGCAGCCCGCACAGCCAGCGCAGCCAGCGCATCCACCGCAGCCAGCGCAGCCCTCGCCGGTGGTGCACGCCCCCAAGAAACGCAAGGGCCAGGTGGAGAAGGTGCAACAGCCAGACGCGACAAGTACGGACGCTGTCGCCACCCCCGCGACGTCGTCCACCTCAACTTCAACTACGACGTCCACGACAACAAGCACGACGACGACGACGACCAGCACAACATCTACTACCACCCCCGAGCCAGAGGTGCCAGAGGTGCAGGAGGTGGCAGAGACACCGCAGCTGGAGTACAGACACCTCCCACAGAAGAGTGTTCCGCGCGAACCTCTGCAGAGTGCGGTGCCGCCCCCGCAGCCGCCCCCGCGCCGGCCGCCGCCGCCCCCTCGCGCCTGGTCGCAGCCGCTGGACGCGCCGCCCCCGCCGCCCCCAATGGGGCCGTGGGCCCCCGCGCAGGAGCTGCGCCCGCCCCCGGAGGCCGACCCCATGATGGCGGAGGCGGCGAGCGCGCCGGAGTGGAGGCACGCGCTGAGCGACGAGCCCCCGCAAGCTGTGGACGAGACCTTCCACTACGACGGCGAGGCCCCGGAGGAGGCCGACAGCCCCGTGTTCGTCTTCGTGCAGGACCGCCTGCACGCACTCAAGGACTGGCTGGCCGCCAGCCGCGCGGGGCAGGACTGGCAGGACATGGTGGGCGCCGTGAACGCGTCGCTGTACCGCGCGGACCCGGGGCCGGCGCTGCGCCACCTGCGGGAGATGTACTACAACACGAGCCTGTCGGCCGCCGACGGCGATAATGTGCCGCTCGCCTCCCTCGTGTACCCCACGGACCCGGCCGTGCTCAGCAACGCCACGAGCCTCGTGTCCTTCGGGCTGCTGGCCTTCGACCTGCTGCTGCTGCGGAACGTGCAGCTGCTGGCGCGCGGCGAGGACGGCCCGGCCGGCCAGCGCGCCGAGCAGCTCATGCGGGACCCCGAGGTGCGCGCGCTCGGGGCGCTCTTCATGCCGCCGCAGGAGGTGCAGCGCATGCGCCAGCTGGCGCACGAGGACGACGGTGAGTCGCGCGGGCGGGTCACTTGCTGCTGTCACTGTTTTGCCCCTGGCTTTGTAGGCCGCGCCGCGGCTGACGCGCCTGGCCAGGTCCGGGGGGCCGGGTCGAGCCCTGTAGCCGGGGGTAACAACCAATTTGTCAGGGACGACTTCAGGGACAAATCTGCCGTGTTTCGCTTGAAAATTGTCCCGCGTCCGTGTTGTGCTAAACAGTCCCCGCGGGCCCGGGCCACACACCGCGCGAGGACCGCCGGGCAGCCGGCCCCGGAGGCGTCCGGCTAGACCGCGCTCTTACGCCCGAGCACGTCACTGGCTTGACGCACTACGATGAGCAAACCGATGAAACGAGATTAAAATGTGCGCGCTGAAGTATACCAGCGGAGCGGCGCTTTGTGGTGATGCCAGCGTGACGGGGCGTCGCGACGGGGCGAGGAGGCGCCGGAGGAGCCGGAGGCGGCCTGAGGGCCCCGCCTGGCCCCGCCCGGCCCCGCC
>NW_026271379.1:0-1302 GCF_000697945.3 Frankliniella occidentalis | reverse complement strand
GAGAGAGAGGGAGAGAGAGAGAGAGAGAGAGAGAGAGAGAGAGAGAGAGTCAGTCCCTCTCCTCGGCGGCCCTGGACACGACGGCCGCACCGCACCGCCGCGGGCCGGGCAGCAATTCAATTACAAAGCGCGTAGCAAAAAGGACGCCAAACTGGACGGACGCGAAGGCACACTAGTCGCGTCCCCTCGGCCACACACCACCCACCCACCCCCTGACACACTGGACATTACAATCGGAGAGTACCTCACACTACAAACATACATCGACAAAAAGGAGAAATATCATGAGACGAAAACATTTTTTTCAAGGTTAGTACGGTCATTGATTTCGAAAATTTCTTTCTTGATTTTCTTATGGGGGGGGGATATGCTGTTTGGTTGTGATATTTGTTTCTATGAGGAGGAGGGATGGCTTTAAATTTTATGGTATAAATGCTTTCCTGGCAGCAATAGTTCGAAATAAAGCAAAAGGCATTTGAGTCAAGTTCGTCCGCGCCCGCACGCGCACCGAACGTCACCGCCGCGCCGTGCGACGCGCGTCCCGACGCTCGTTGGGACATATCAATCGGCAAAAGGCGCCGTCGTCGCCGTCGCTACGTGACACGAGAAGCATGTAAAGGGGAAGGGGGGGGGGGGGAACACTTCCGCCCCCGCCGCCACCTCGGCCCATAGCAGCTGCTCCGCCGCGCTGCTGCGCTGCTGTCACAGCATGGAAACGCATGTTTATCCGATGCGCCAAATTTATGACGACTCGGATGAGGAACGTGCTGGGAAAGCGCAACGCTCTCGGCTGCTCCCTCCTACTCCTCCTCTCGGCGGCCGTGTAACGTTTCCCAATCGTTTCCTCACGCGCGCGTCACGCCGTGTTTGCCACGCCCCGATCGTTTTGCCCATTTTGCCCCCCCGCGCGCCAAACCATTTTTGCGGCTGTAATAAAGGCATTGCATCCCCCAGCAAGCTCCCCTCCACCCTCCACCACGCTGTAACTGCGCCGCCGCCACCCGGGCTACAAGGGCGGGGGGTCCGCCACGCTCGGCCACCTCCCTCCCCGAGGATTATATATTGGCCTATCGATATTCGGTCATGAATTACCCCTCCTGTCAATGGTGGGCGCGCACCCTGCCCCCCTTCCCCCCGTCAAACACGTCCCCTACCGCCACGCACGACGCGCGCGCGCGCGCGCGGGCAGGCGTTGAGAGCACCCAATCTAAATCCACTCGTCTGCGCCTAACAAAGTTAATCGAACACTTGACGGTGACGGCAGCAAGCGCGCGCAAAGGGGGTTGAAAAGGGGAAGGGAGG
>NW_026271378.1:0-975 GCF_000697945.3 Frankliniella occidentalis | reverse complement strand
GGGGGGGGGTTAAATTATATTTACACTTGACACGGGGGTAGGCTGCGAGCCACGCGCTCCCTAGGCGCTGCGAGAAAGACTTAGCGATGCGTGAGAGCGGAGAGGCGCGGCGAGGCGTAGCTTGGCCTCTACTTGCCGGCCAGCACTTCGTCGGCCTGCGTCCGCACCTCGTCCCAGGATTGGCGGATGTCGTCCGAGTTGGTGTACCGCGAGCACACGGCAAGACGGAGGAAGTACACGTCCCGAACCTTGGAGGGGACCAGGTGGATCTTGCCGTGCCCGTTGATCTTCTTGAGGAGGGCCTCGGAGGGCTCGTTGCTCGCGCCCTGTGGGACACAGACGACGACGGTGAGCGCGCGGGTGGGGGACGGGGTCGGGACCCCGAGGTACCTCAAGGGCAGGGCACTCACCTTCAGCCTGAAGCAGACGAGGCCGCAGACGACCTCGGCCACCACCTCGAAGCGGTCGTCGGCGCGCACCATCTGCTCGAACTCCTTGGCCAGCGCCACCTGCTTGCGAATGTGCGCCTGCAGGTTGGCGACGCCGTACAGCCGCAGCACGAACCACAGCTTGAGCGCGCGGAAGCGGCGACCGAGGGGGATCTGCCAGTGCTGCAAACAAAGGCATGAGCACGGTGAGGAGGGTGGGCGTCGCGCACCAGGTACCTGACTGGTACTTTCGCCGCTTACCCTGTAGTCGGGGGCTGAGCCCTGCTGGTCGTGCTTCAGGTACAAAGGATCCACGTTGAAGGCGTCCACCACGTCACTGGGGTCGCGCAGCCTGCAAACAGTTACATTGGGGAGCATGAGCAACTCATTGGCCTTGACGGCGGCCGTCCGGCTCTTGTAGAACCGCTATTTCAGGTGGCAACACGCGCCGTAGGCGGGGCGTTCCTCCAGCCGAGACAGGAACAAGGTGGAATGCGAAATGCGAATGCATAATCCGAGCCCAATCAACGCGAATAAATGCCAACGA
>NW_026271377.1:0-1431 GCF_000697945.3 Frankliniella occidentalis | reverse complement strand
CACGCCCCACCACGACTCGCTACGCAACGCGGCTCAACTTCGATTCGCGCGTGCGCGTTTATTTTTTTGCCATCAATCTTGTCTCAGTCTCAGATCCCTCCCGCCCGCCGTCGAGAACTTGCGCTTGTGGAGATGGCACAAGTTCAATGCTGCCGTCTCAAAAAAATCAAGAATAACAATACTTTTTTAAAAAAGAAATAGACCTCTTCAGAAAATAGTTACTGTTGTTGTTGCTGTTGCCGTTGTTAAGAAAAATTGTAGGGAACTTTTAAAAAAATACAAAGGGAAAGAAATTAAAATATTAACGGCAAAACTAGGTATTTCAGTCGTGAACAAACATAGAACGTAATGTTTCCGTTGGCGGCTGGCGCGCTGGCGTCCCGTCACGTCACGCTACAGTGGCGGACGGAGGCGGCCCGAGCGGCATCCCGAGCGGCGGCAGCCCTCCCTCTTCCGCCTCGAATCAGCCCCATTTACCTTTCCCCCGGGCCCCGCGGGGCCGCCGGCCGAGTGCCGCTGGAGCCCGAGCCTCCGGCCTCTGGCCAGACAAATGAGCGTCGTTTCCTCCATCTCCGTGATCCTGGAGGAGGAAGAGGAGGAGGAGGCGAAAGCCTGGCCCGGCGGCCGGCCGGCAGGGGGCAGTGTATCGTGTTCCGGACATATTTCACGTGAACAGGAGCGGAAAGGTGTGTCGAATCTGCTGCCGGGCCCCAGTTGGGAGGCAGGCGGAGGCTCGCTGCAACCCGCCCACGCCCGCTATGGCTGCCCCCCAGAAGACTTTATTACTGACAGAAATTAGGCTGGACCAGGATGAGCTAGCCAGTCGAGTCGCCCAGTCACAGCCCACCCGGACCCTTCGGCCGCCCCGCCACCCTCGAGCATTGCGCCGCTCCCCCCCCATAAGCAAAATAAAGGAAGGGGTCTGTGGACCGCCCTGTATACATCACCTGAGGTTTTGTTTTGGTGCGTTATTAGTCTGGTTATATTTTCGTACAGTTATTTTACGAACCAGAAGTACTTTTCTGTGAGTGTACTCGCGTCAATTTGGGGGGTGCGTCTATGCTCGCTCGATCCTGTGTGTGTGTGTGTGTGTCCGTGTGAAATAAAACGAGTGTAGCATGGACGAATACATTGGATTGGTCACCACATATCCCTATCCCCTCGGCATTCCGCTCTGCTATACTCTTTTTGCCCATCCTCTCTTTTACAGATACATCTCTCGCTCTCACTCGACCAATTTCCCATTCATGGACCATTGCAACACAATTTGTTCCCAGCAGTAAAAGGGAAGGGCGAAGAGGGGGAGAGGGGTTGGGTGGAGGGGGGGGGGGGTGGCACTCCCGGATTAGCCCGAGTCCATGGCAAGCAGAGACACGCGAGGAAGCCTATTGAGGGTCCGCGCTGCCTGTTTAGTCCCCCCCCCCCCCTCTC
>NW_026271376.1:0-1464 GCF_000697945.3 Frankliniella occidentalis | reverse complement strand
CGGACGGGGCGGGGCGGGGCGGGGCGGGGCGGGGCGAGACGACCAACTTGCCCGTCGCCCTGTCTCACCCAGCCGGGGCGGTGCGATCTCTGCCGATTAGATTAGGACTCGCTTTGCGACGGGTAGGAGACTGTCGCCCACACAGCAGAGATCCAGCTCAGGAGAGGGGGGCGGGGCGGAGATGAACAAACGGAGGGCTAATGAGGGCGGCGATGTTAAGTTGAAGGGAGCACTTCCGCGCGTTGGGCGTTGGGCGTTGGGCGGCGGTTAAAATGAGAGGGGCAAAGATGACCTGGGGCATACGCACTGCTTGTACTCCATGGCGATCTCGTAGAACTTCTCCCTTCGCTTGCGGTACTCCGGGTCCTTGAAGCCCTGCGGAAATCACGGTTGTTTACAGTAAAGAGCGACCTAGAGAAAGAGAGAAGGGGGGGGGGAGGCAGGATCGACGAACAGGGACAAAGTTCCTCGTACTCACCGGGTGGTCGGCGTCCAGCTCCACCCCGTACATGAGCACGCGCTGCGCGTTGTCCAGGTCCGAGATCTTGCGCGGGAACCAGGGCATGTCACCAAAGTCTGGAGGGAGGAGGACAACATAATGTTTTAAACCTTCAGGACCCTAGTGCGCTCTTTGGACGTAACTGAGCGTAACCGGGCGTAACCTAGAGCACCCACCGAAGCTCGGCGCGGCGGAGAGCATGCCCAGCCCCGGGTGCGGCGAGGGCGACTCCTCGCTGGCGGTCAGGTTGATGGCGGACACCTCGCGGCGCAGCATGTGCACCAGCTGCTCCATGCGCTTGTTGTCGCACTCCACGTCCACCATGATCTCGGCCTCGGAGGGCCGGTTGGCGCTCTGCCGCGACTCGATGTGCACCACGTTGACGCCGAGGTCCTGCGAGGGTCGGAAATCCGTCGTGTAGGGTGGGGTGGGGTCAGCGCATAAACAGCCAGGTCGTCGTCATCATATACCAGGTGATTCAGAGAAGACTCGGGTGCGAGCGGGTTTGCCTACTCGCTCTGTCCGTAAAGCAACATGGCCCCTTAGGTAGGCAAACCCGCCCGCACCTGCGTCTACTCTGAATCACCCGGTTCATGTCAGAGTGGGCTACTTGCCTGGAAGACCTGGAGCGCCCTCGCCAGCCCGCCGACCTGGTTCTTGAGCGAGAACACGACCGAGTTGACGGGCTCCTTGGAGCCGGCCGACCCCGGCGCGCCGCTCGGCCCCACGTTCACGCCACCGCGGGGCTCGGCCTGGTGCATCGGCCCCGGCAGCTCGTCCTGGCGTCGGGCAGGGGCGTTCACGGGGTGTTTGAGAAGGGTCTTAACGAGGGGGACTTCACTTAAAATAATCAGTGTGCACCCTCAAAATAAAATAATCAGCAAGAAATCAGAAAAAATATAAAACACATAGCAAACATTTCTGTAAAAATTAGAAAACAAAGCAGGAAAAAAGCAGGAAAAATT
>NW_026271375.1:0-2508 GCF_000697945.3 Frankliniella occidentalis | reverse complement strand
TTTATACTTTTTGATACTTTGTCAATATTTTAGATTAACTGTTAATTTTGAGAGTAGAGCTCGACTTTGAGATTCTCTCTGATGGCATTCCTCTGGTACAGGACCTCCTTCTTGCAGAATCCGCTCATGACCCAGGGGCAGGCGTACTCGATGCGCTCCGTGCAGAGCGTAGTCATCCCGCCATCTAGCGGCGAGAATCTGGTCTCCGACGCTGTGGGCACTGCGGGGTGGGATCCAGTCAGGACAGTGGGGGAGGTGGGGCTTCCCTGACCGGCGCCAGGCGGGGGATATGGCCGCCGCCAGCAGCACTGGCCGCAGCGCTACCCCGCGCCTCCGTACGCCGCGCGCTCAGAGACTCTACGCAGCGTGCATGATAGTGCAGCTTCCGGCCAGAGTAAGGGCATAGACGGGTCTCCATGTAACCCCCTCGCACCCGCCTCTCTCGCTTTTCGAAGAAAGTCCGACCTTTTGTTACCAGAAAATGAAATTAGAATACACTTACGGCAGAGGAAGTCTGTGTAGAAGCACGTGCTGTGCGTGGACCTGATGAGGTAGTCGCTGTTGGACTTGGCCGGGATTACTTCAAAGTGTGCCGTGGCGTAGTTGGACACGGAGGGCAGCCCGCTGAGACGCTCCGTGTAGCGCACCGAGTACCTCCAGTGGCCCTGGCTGTTTCCGTCCGAGAGCAGCTCCCAGTCCAAGCTGCAACCGCGAGAAACCACACCAGTTAAGAACTTCACCTCGTGGTTGGCCGAACCACGCCAGACTGCGCCGAGCTACACACACAGCTCACATGGTTGGGTTGAGCTTGGGCATGTTGCTGAAATCGGCGAGGAAGTCCCACACGTCCTTGGGCCGGGCCTGCTCGATGGTGAACTGCTCGACGTGCAGGAAGGCGCGCGGCGACATGAGCACGTACACGACGAGGGCGGCCAGGCCGCAGAGCGCGGCGCGCCGGACGCACGGCGAGGTGGACCGCCACCTGCGGCTCAGCTGTTTGCTCGGCCTGCAACAAGCTGCAGTCAGTTCCTGTGAACCAGCCGGGCGCCCTTATAGTCCGGCCAGTCAAAAAAAAAATGACGCCTGGGTTTGCTGTAGTCGCCCATGAGAGCCCATGCTACGCCAGGCGTCACCTTTGGCTGGCCGGACTATACTCTCTTGGCCGAACTGACGTTGTAACGACGATATCACGAAGACGTCGATGTGCCATTTTTGGCGTCTTAATGATATCGTTTCTCACGCCCCACACAGGCGACCTTTCTGCCTAATTTAGTCTGAAATCCGACATCTTCTATACTCTTAACTTGAAGTTTCTCACTGGTACACTACGCCCAGGCACGGGCAGCATTAGTTGTTAGTCGCGCAGTCGACTCTGCTGCATTCCTACTCACGACATGGCTGTGTTGACTGGGCTGCTGACTCTACAGCAAGTCGAGCATCGTGCTGACGGCCTGGAGGCGGACTGAGACCAAAAACCACGGCCGGCCGGCTGCTGGCGGTAGGCACGGGTAGGGGGGGGGGGGCAAGTGTCGCCAACACGACGGAGTCGTCGAGGGAAGCCGTGCCGTGAGCAGGCTCAGCAAGTAGTGGCGGGGGGCGGGGCGGGGCTGTCCTTCACGCCCCTGCCCTCAGTTCATCTGTAAGTCAAGCCAGGACGATATCGAAATGCAGGAGCTATTGGTATCTTTGATCTTTCGTCCCTGCTGTCTTTGGTTTGCGGCTGCAGCCACGCCGTATTGTTCTACGGTCTTCTGTCTTTTGGTCTTTCCCTATCCATCCCGCGTGGGCAGAATCCACATCAACCCATGTTTCTTGTCTAATCTGAAACGCGCATTTTAGGCGCATATGTAACGCGCATATTAGGCGCCTACAAGCGTTTTAGGCGCATTTTAGACTGGACACAAAATGCACATTTTATGCAGCTACCTGGGTCTTATGATATCCTCGGATTTATTAGAAATTATTGATACCGGTTCACCGAAAGACCTCTCTCAGGTCTCGATCTGTGGCCTCCAATGGACCTTTCCTGCCCCCGACCCTCCCCCGTCAGACCTGGACTTTGAACTCACCGCGAATCGAACCGGGGAGAAGCATGGGCATTTGGACTGGAAATTTAAAGAATATAAAGTATTTAACTGTGAATTTGCAGACTTAAAGGATCCGGAGACTGGAGTTAAACCACTCGTGTTGAACACTTTTCGAACACAAGTTTTGAACTTTAATGTTTAAACACTTCTCAGTATATTCAAGTACCCAGTTAAACACATGGAAGTGTGCAACGACGCAGTGTGTTGACCACTTGGATGTGCAGTACAGTGTCGCCTGTCTACCTGGCAGGTAAATATGGTACTCAAGACAGCCAGGTATCGAACATTGTGGCTAAGGAAAGCTCTGTCAAAACTCCCTTATTCCCTTATCCATGCGGCCGTTTCCTGCTCCGCTCAGTCCTCTGAGTGATACCGAAAAGGGGGAGAAGCAGGGCCCGTGGGAAGGAGAGAAAGGGTGGGG
>NW_026271374.1:0-1516 GCF_000697945.3 Frankliniella occidentalis | reverse complement strand
GCGGGGCGGGGCGGGGCGGGGTGCAGTGTGTCTCGGGTTACGTGTAAAGCCCTGCATAAACGACGGTTTCCCTTGCCTAACCTATTTACGCTCGACCCCCCTCCCCTCGGTCGCTCTTTAGTTGGGGCCCACGTGGACTTTGTTAGTCAGCACACGCCCAAGACAAATCGCATAGAGCGGCCCGAGGCCCCCGCCCCCGCCCCACCGCGACACTCGGCGCGCAAAACACTGTTTGCTTTCCTTTTGACGAGGTGTCCGCGGGAGGCGCGCGGCGAGGCGCGGCGGGGAGGTCGCCCTCTGTCGGCTACCGCGTTTTGCAAGTAGCGAACCGCCGAAGCGGACGTGCGCCGCGCGCTGCCCGGGCCAGGGGACCGTGCCGCTGGGGGGTCAACAGCAGCAGGAGGAGGAGGAGGATTCCCGGGCCGACTCACTCCACTTTACGGCGAAATAAGCACTTTGCCAAACATTTGCTGCCGGCCGAGATTGTCCCACTTGTGTCCGCGGCCCGCGCTCCCCGTCCGCCGTCGCGCGCCGCTCCGCGCTCACGACGTGACCGACACGCCGGCTGACAGCCCTACCTCCTTTTGGTCATGCAGGCTGCGCTGCTACGGGCCACTATACCACGGCGTGCCACCCCGAGCGGCACTTTCTACCGGGCAGACCGGCGGCGGGGACCAGCAGGCGACCGGGGCAGCAGGGCTGGGCCGGGCCGGCCGGGGCGGGCCCGAGCAAATCCCCTACCGTTATGGTGAATCGGGCCATAAATGAGCTGTAAATCCCTTCGGCCGCCCGCTCGCTCGCGTGCGCGTCCCCGTGTCCCCCGTGTCCCCCACCCCGCGACACACCCGCCTGACCTACCTTCCTACACCTCAACTTTAACTGCTGCGGCACCCTGTCTCCGACTCGACATAGAGAATTTAATTTCCTTGCGACCGGCCTCCGCCACCTGGTTTGAGTCGTCAGTATGAGTGTGACAAATGCCTTTCGTGTGAGGGTGTAATGGGCTGGTTCTGACAGGCCCTCGCCCCTGCACTCGCCCCGGCACTCTCCCGCTTACTCGCCCCGGCACTTGCTTGGGCACTCGCCCGGTGAGACAAAGAGTGAAAGAGAGGGAGAGGGAGAGACGAGGAAGGGGAGAAGGGGCAGCGCGGCCAATGCTCGGCCACCTCGGCCAGCTGTGCACGGAGGAGACAATGGCACCGCGCGGTCCGCGTAGACAATCACACACAAGTCGTCGAAACGGCCGTGCAATATTCTACCACTTGGCTGCCGGACGAGGAGGTGTGGTGGTGGGGTGGGGCTCGACGGGTAGCTCCATACGACCACCTCGCTCCCCGTTCGGCTTGGCGACGTACACCAGGGGCCCCAGGACAGCGGCAGCGGCAGCAGGGCATAGGGAGGAGCAGGATGTTATCTTGGATTCGCCATCGAACCTCGGCAATCATGCGGGTCTGGCTTGGCCTGTGTGGGGCCCGACCCGACCCTGGCAGTGCCTCTCTGACCACCGGCGGCGGAG
>NW_026271373.1:0-1107 GCF_000697945.3 Frankliniella occidentalis | reverse complement strand
CGGCCCGGTACGCGAAACGCCTAGCACAAGAACTGACTTTTGTCTTCCTTTCTACACCGACGCCCAGGACACCGAGTTGCAGCTCGCTCAACATACCTGCTCCTCATGTTGGTCAGAAATTGTCGCGCAGGTCCGTTTGCAGGCCCGAGGTGGCTGCGTCCGGGTCGGCCTGCGGTACGGCTTGCGGATCTTCTTTGCCATGGGTCTCCCGGCCGGATGCTTCCTGATCTATTCACAGAAGGACAGGTTAACCTAACGCGACCTAAAGTCTTGACGATCTACGGAAGCACTGCGACGCCAGCCCAGACTAGAAATGCCTAGAGCAACTGCACTGTAATTTGAGAGTGCCCCAAAGCTGCAGGATCCAGAGTGACATTCGGCTTATATGGTGAGACCAGCCTAAGGTCGTACTTTTCAAAGCACTAGCAGCGTAGGAGTTTACATGCGAGAGGGAGAGATGAAAAGTTAGGCCTTACCCAGTGAGAAATGCGGATATCAAATTGACATCAGCACGATATCGGACTTCAGAAAAGTGTCGATTTCGGGCCCATTTTTGAATCAGTTCTGAGTCAGAAACTTGAAAACGATATCGTTCTGATATCGATTCGATATCGCTTAAAATTCATTTCGCACTGGGTAGGCTGGTCTGCCCTGCCTATACTTTTGAGGCTCCTCTTGGCGTATACATTCGACACCTACCTCTAGCCACAGGTATGACAAAGGTGTCTAGAATGTACACGTCTCAAAAGTAGTATACGTCAAATGTCGCTAGATCCTGTAGCATACGCCTTAAGGTATGTAGATTTGGGGCCCCTCACAGTGTATATTGAGGTTATGTCACTTTGTTATGGTTCCCCTCTACGCTACGCTACCGTCTCCAATTCTTCTCCTAGCTACGCAAAGTCCCCCATTAACAATTTTATGATAGGTAAAGAAAAGATTGATGCCGCGCCTGCAGAGGAACTGAGGTACGTACTTCGGTCGGTAAGGTACCCCAGGGTACGTGCCCCGTGCCCTGGGTATATATGATCCCCAAGTATGGGTACCTACCCTGTGGTACGTTACCGACCGAGGTACGTACCTCGGTTCTCCTGCAGGGACTCGGGG
>NW_026271372.1:0-2955 GCF_000697945.3 Frankliniella occidentalis | reverse complement strand
GTCGGACCCACGGAGTTGGACCCACGGAGTTGGACCCACGGCGTCGGACCCACGGCGTCGGACCCACGGAGTTGGACCCACGGAGTTGGACCCACCGAGTTGGTTGGACCCACGGAGATTTGGACCCCACGGGGGGCTGAACCCTTTGGAGTTTGGATCGGTTGGATCCGTACAATTTTGTGCGCATTTTCCTACTATATATTTGAAACGAAATTGCGCTCGAACTCATTTTCCAGTACGTATCGAGTAAGTCTGCATTGAAGCCGAAGTGTTTCGCCTCCTCCGCCCACCCGGTGCCCTACTACTCCTACAACAGCCCCAGGCCCTTGCTCCTCCCAGCGGACCGGGCGGCCAGACCCCCTGGTATTAATAAACGGAGAAGAAGTCATCAAAGTCAAAGGATTATCGATCGACCCAATGAAATAATTCGATGCCGAAATCGAACAAGAAATCTGTTATGAGGCAGTGATTGAGGTGCTATGGCCGGGAGCGGCGGCCGCCACCGCGCGTGTGTGAGGAGGGGAGAGAGGGGGCGGGAGAGGGAGAGCGAGAGAGAGAACGAGCGAGCGAGAGGGAGAGAATAGGGAACACATGCAGCGTTTCTTCTTCACGCACGTCCTGTCCGTGTAGTAAGGAATTCCCCCGGTCATCCTCAAAAATAATTCAAAAAGACGAGAAAAAGATGAGAAAAATACCGAAATATACCTTTTCCCCATAAAGTTTCCACGTTAGAGACATATTTCACGTGTTACGCGTCTCCATCTTTCGAGATTGCCGACTCGTTTCCGCTATGCGGGGCGGTGAAAATAAGTTCACAGATAAGTTTACCCCTTTCCTCAAGAAATCAGACACCGTTTTCACCGTGTGAGCCGAGGTAAAAACGGGAACACTACAGAAAACGCGAAGTTACCACGGGAAGTTGGGCATTCAAAACCCTACCTGTCCAACGTTGCCGCAACCATAGAGGTACGTCGCGTAGACTGATACACTCGGTGCGCGACACCGTTTTACTCGTATTTTTAACGCTGTATTTAACACCAGGTTATTACACCCCGAAAAGAAAAAGAGGGGGGGAAGAACCGGCCGGCCGTCCGGCCGCCGAGGTCGAGAACTCAATAAGCAGGACCCTTGATTACTATATTACCGAGCGTGGCTGCGAACGCCCCCCACGGCTCGGACAGGACGGAGCAGTCCACGAACAAGCCCCCCCTCCTCCCACCTCGTCTTTCAAACCTTCCCGCGCGCGCTCGCCCCCCTCTCTCTCTCCCGTGATGCACCTTGCGGTGTGCGGCCGGCGGCGCCCTCTCTCTCTCTCTGGCGGCCCAATCAGTGTCAACTATTGTCGGGAGCAAGGCGCTGGCGCTGCGCTGTGGTTCGGTCGCCTCGCCGCAGACACACCCGAAAGGCTTGTACGCCTAACAACGCGCGCGACGGCAATGGCCGCTGGCACACCGCGGGTACACCGACAAAAACACCGCAATCACCCTAAAAAAAGATGTGTTCTTTATATGTAAGACACATTTTTCGTCAACTTGATTTCCTGAATGCATTCTCATCAAAACAGGCGTAAGACACGTAATGGAATCTAGTACACGAAAAACGTACAGTACGTACTTAAGAACACATATTTTTGGGCGTCTGCGCTCCCCTATTGCGTGCGTAGCCCTCGGCCGAGCCCCGGTGCTTTCAGCCCCTTCACAAGAAAGGGTAGTCTCAGTCGACCCCTGTCTCTTTGTCTACTCTCTCCGTCTCTCCTCAATCATGATCGCCATTGTTGCCGTTCAAACGCATTGTTGGCGCATCTGGTTTGACGAGCTCCGCCCGGCCAGGTCGACGCGATTGGTCGTTCGTCCGCGGCTCTACTCCGCCTCGGCCCAAACCGCGAGACAGACAACAGTAAGCGATGGCGCTCGACTGGCAACGGCACCGTTGAAGGCAGATGCCAGGCCCGGCAGGCAGAGACCCCGGCAGAAACCTGGCAGGGACCCAGGAGCAGAGCATTGCAAAAAGGGCCTTCTCTGATCGAAGCGGCAGTGGCAGTCGGTCAGAGGAGGCCTTTTTGCAATGCTCTGTCCAGCAGAGACCTTTCAGAGACCATGCAGAGATTCGGCAGACCCGGCATAGACCTCTCAGAGGCCACATGCCGAGACCATGCAGAGACCTTTCAGAGACCCGGTAGAGACCCGGCAGAGACCTTTCAGAGACCCGTCCGTGACGCACAGACTGGCGGAGAGCCGCAGTTGGACGATGGACAGCCAGTCGAACAGACCCCGGCCGGGCCCGAGCCCGAGGCCGGGCCGATAGTGTTTCGATAAGGACCGGAGCCGCTCGTCCGGCGTCTCCTCCTCTAACGACCGTCTCTGGGATCCAGTTCACTCTCCCGTTCTGGTCGTAAAGCGGAGCCCCGTCCTCTCGTACACGGCCGGGGCCCTGGCCGGGGCCCGGCGCGCGCGTCACGGCCGAGCCGACCGTTCAACTCTCTTCATTCGGGATCGCCTTCCCGCTGCCGCTTTTATCGAGGGGGGATCACCACCGGGGGGATCAGGCTCGGGCCGACGGTCAAAAACCACCGTCCCGGGTACTTAAGCCAGTTTCCTTCATTGGCAGCGACGGAGCCCCTGCCGCCGCTGCTGCTGTCGCTGCCGCTGCTGCCCCATAACATCTCGCCTGAACCGACTGGGACCCGAATGGACCCCAAGGATCCCGAACACGCAGGATGACATCGGCGGAGACGGACAAGGCCCTCGAATATAGGCGTTATTTACTGGAAATTTATGGTGATTGAGTCCTAAGCGACGAGCAGGAGAGGAAGGGGGACAGAGAGGGGAGGGTGCGGGGAGGGGGGAGAAAATCGTACCCATTGGTAGTGATACCGCAGAAGATTTGGTGTCGGGGTGAATATAAAGCGATGATTAGACGGACGTGAGCTGGGAGCTGGACGCGAGTGTGAAAAGG
>NW_026271371.1:0-4582 GCF_000697945.3 Frankliniella occidentalis | reverse complement strand
TAATGAACTAAATATATATTTACTTTTAATACTTTTCTTCTTGTTCACTACTTTTGATGTCTTGGGAGAGCCCTTTCTTTGATTAGTTTTTTTATGTTCATTACTGGACTCTGCATTTTGTTCACAATCTATGAGAAAACAACTATCATGAAAAACAAGCAGGTGCATAACCAAGTATTTTGAGCATAATTTATAGAAAGGAAGAAAAATTACCTTTAGACATAGACTGCTCCAGCTGGTCAATTTTCAGTTTCAGTTGATCAATAAGCTTAACTGCGGCACTGAGGTCTCTTCGTAGGTCCTTCACTTCTCTCTTCTTTTTCCCTACACTCTCCTGCAATGATCTAATCTTTTCCATTAATTTAACAGTATCGTCCTCACTTCCAGAATCAGAATCATGAAACAAGGAAATGTCAGAGTCACTCCCACTTCCCATACGGAGTGTATCCTCAAATTCATCATGACTATCTCCTTTAAAAAGATTCTGAATGTGAGATTTAGTCTGCAAAAGAAACAGCAATTACATAGGCGTAGAAAACAAGAAAGATGATTTCAGAGCAAATTAATTTACCTGTTTGCTTGCACTTGAAATGTTAAAAGATGTCACTTTGAACTTATCTTTTTTTATTTTTTTGGAAGGAGTGGTCAAAACGGGTGATTCATTTTTCCTCTTCAATTCCGAAAGTACAAGCTGAAAAGGGAAAGTGGTAATTAGTGGGGGTGATAGGTAACTATTGGGTCAGACAGTGAACCCTCACATCCACTTCACGCTTCCTTCGTGCAAGGGGAAGGCAGTAAGAATGTGCAGAGAGCTTATTGTGTCCAACCAATGAGCATAGAACTTTGTGTTGAAAAAAACTGGATAAAAGCAAATAAGAAGGCAGAAATGTTCATAAGAAAAATAACTCACACTCTTATGACCAGAAGATAAGGGAGATTTGAATGAATCTTCTTTAAGAGGAGTTACCTGAAAACCAGCTTTCATGACTGGTGATAAAGGCTTCTCACTACTATTTTTAGCTTCCACCTAAAAAGAAAATGTAGGAAGAAAATTTTTAAAAGGATTTTAAGTTAGTTTTGTAAACATTGAATAAAGTAAGAAAAGCTGGTGTACATGATTTTTGATAAAAGTTGCAATTCAATTAACTTGGAAAATCAGGATTACTACATACCATGGGCATGGATTTGGAAGGTGTGCTGTGGCTCGGCATTCCCTCTGAATTAAAACCTGACAAAACCTTTGACAAAGGTAAACAAAAGAAAAAGTATGATGTAAGTAATTCATCACATTTTTATATTATCAAATCTTAAAACCAGTTACAGAAACTTTTCAATACCTTAGAAGCCTTTACAGAATCATCTGTTTCAATCTGTCCAGAGCAGGAAAAAGGGTTTGTTGCATCATGATTTCCTAATTTCTGAAATGAACAAATGGATATAGATTAAAATAATCTGGCAAATAAAGATTAATTAAAATGTGTCCTTACCCCAGATTTGCCTTCCTCTGCTTTTTCATAAATATCGTTTCCATCAAAGTCACCTTCCTGATTCCCATCCTGGTCCTTCTCCTTCTTACTCCTTTTACTTGGATTATCAGCGCCATTCTTCTCTTGAGAGTTACTTTTCTTAACTATCTCCTAAGAAAACAAATTTTAGAATGCACGCATTAAAACCCTTTTTACTGAATGTAAATGCAAAAGTTTAATGATTATAGTGGTACTATACCATAGGCTTGATTTTTGAGCTCATGCCGTTTTTCGACAATTCGCAATCTGTACCAGAACTATCCACATTCTAAATGACAGACACACACATGAAAAAGAAAATATGATTAAATGGACACTACTCAAACATTTCATACAAAATATACATATCTTGAACACAGGTAAGGGAACATTTACCACACCTGAAATAGAGGGTTGGTCTTGAGAGAATCATCTATTACAGCTTTAAGCCGTTTTAAAGAAATAGGGTCCTTGGCAATAAGATTTGTTTTTTTCTAAAATAAACAAAGATTTAGATTACAATAATAAAGAGACTTTAGATTAACAATATCTATACTGTGACCTTACCTTTGACTTTCCCTTGTCTTTCAGCTCATCAGAATCACTAATATCACTTTCATTAATGTCAATCTCGTCATGCTTCTTGGAAACGCTTTCATCTCCCAAATTTTCTGTATGATCCTTCTCTGCATTCCTTTTTGTGGCACTATGCTTTTCACCATTACCCTTCTCTTTCGTGACTTCTAATTTACTGTGCCTATGTTTCGATCTCTGTTTGAGCATAGAATCGCTGTTCTCACTTCGTGAACCTTGCTTCTGAAACAAATTAAAAATAGTTATCAATAAATTGCAGAGTCGAGTAGGCAAAATGAATATGTGGCACAGAACCCACCCGTCGAGAACTCTGCTTTTCCACATTTTGCGTTGGCAATGGAGTTGACTTGGCTTCAATACTAATAAGTGAGCACTGCGGAAGCTTAATTCGAAGCTCCTTTGCTTTCTTTTCAGCTGTTACGACAGATGCTATAATCAAAGGAGAAAAGAAACACAAATTGTAATCAAAAATCAATCAACACATTTACTAAGCAAAGGGACTTGAGTTTGCCATTGTCTGTTGTTACTAAGACAATGTTAAAATGACTCAAATTACTTTGATGATGTTCCAAAATTGAAAATTATGACTGGAAACACCCTTTTAAAGTTTTTAAATAGCTATTGTCAACTGAAATAGTGAATCCATCGAAAACTCGGGTGGGTAGAGGTAAGCTGCGGATGCCTGGACCAATTTGACGCACCAAATGGCTCCAACTTGCCAGGTATTAACTAACAGGTTAGAATCTACATAAAACTTCAACTTACGGGCAATTGCAAAGATTTGTGCGTCGTAGAATCCATCATCTTGTAGGCTGCCCTCTGTTAGAGACTGTTGCCATTTCACCTGAACATCGTCCCCGATGATGAAATCTTTACAACTCTTCGGATCAAATGGACTTTTGTCCACATTCCGAACAATTGATAAATGCGCAATTTTTGCAACCTTGGTGTCCTTAAACCGCACGACTGCATATCCTTCTTTCATTTTCGAAGCTTCCAACCACTTCAGTCCCTAATACTTTCACTCATTCCACGAGGCCACGCTCAGTCCAGGACACTTCGCTCGCGGTTGGCCGTTACAGTGTTGGAGCTTGGATGGTTTGAATTAGGTTGCGCGAGTGGCCGCTAGGAGCGCCACTAGCGATGGATCGTGGGACTAGAGTCCGTTTGCCCGCAACTGTTCTTTCTGCTCGTCACATCTAGATTGTTTTATTTTGAATAGTGTAAGGTTGTATGAACACTCTTAAATGTAAAATTTTAAAAAATGATATCACGTTATATGTTTGGCAGTGTTACATCAATCTATTAATTTTGCAGCACTTCTAACAAGGTTCAGGTTGCGCGTAACACACCATATTCTCAGACCAGACTGGACGACCGGATCAGGGACCAAGTTACATTTTAAGGATTTTAAGCCTATTAGATGAAGTTCATTGAAATTTTATTATTGTGATGTTGCCATCTTATTTATCAAACGAATTACCCCCCTTGTCAAGTTATGGTCTCTGATTTTCAGTGACAAACATTAATACTCAGTAAGTGTGTTTGTTTCATTGCCCATTCATCAAAAGTTTGGTTAGAGTGCAGGGTCTTTGCATCTAAACATTCATTTTATTTCAGTGAAAATTACGTACTTTTAACGGACGATGGTTCAATACGAACGGAAAAATTTCCACAAAAAACGCTATTACAACAAGGACGAAGAAATTACTGATGTCCCTCGACAAACCATTTGGAATCAGAAAAAGAAACATTGTGTGGGGATTGAAAATGATATCATTCAAACGTAAGTTTACGTGCACAGTTGTGTTGACAAATGTACATAGTTTTCCCTGAAACCTTTTCATTTTGCCTTAGGGACAATTCGCAGTTTGTGGTTTTGGAGCGTGATGTGTCAACATCAAGACAAGGCGGCTCGGTTAATGAGACAGTAAGAACTTTGCAAATTTTCTCTTATGTATTCTTTTCTCCTGGAGTTCTATTATTGCTGAAGAATTTGATATCAAATTTTAAAACAATTAAATAGGTTTTGCACATTGAATTATCTTACAGGTTAGTGACGAACGAGCAGCATATGTCAGTATTGGAAATGGAATTGGGCCTTCTTCGGAAAATACCACTGAAAATACGGGCCGACAAGCAATCTTTCCTCATCAAGAAAGAGATTTTGAATTCCAATCAGAGGTAAAAACATTTTATTTGTTTACCTTTTTGAATGTTAATGTGTATTTTTAAAATGTATATATTTGACTTCTTATAGTTTCCAGCATTCAAATACTTTGTAACCTCAATTTTATAAACGTTTGTTTTTATTTTTAGGGTTCCTCAAATAATGGAGATGAAGAAAGTAGCAGTGACGCAGAAGACAGAGAATCCAATACCAATAGTTCTCACCTCCAGGATGATCAATCAGAATTTTCGGTATGAAACCTGTTCTGTAGCAACTTCACTGTTGATATGTATCAATTAAACAAGTGCTATGA
>NW_026271370.1:0-1037 GCF_000697945.3 Frankliniella occidentalis | reverse complement strand
CCCTGCCTGACTACTGCACTCTACTAAGCGTTGTTGTACTTTGGGGTTTGGCGACAACCGACTGCAGCAGCTCATAAGCAAGAAGTTAAACGTCTACTTTATTGTTGGTGACCTGGGCCCCGGCAACAACCCGCTCTTGTCGTGTCAACCGGAGGCCAGCAGACCCGTCAAACACCTCCGCACGATGGCTTGCCTAATTTCTAGGTGTTTTATTCACTTCATATTATTTGCCGTAATACCGCGTAATACCGCTGTAATACAACGTAATACCCGTAATACCACCGTAATACCCGCAATACCGCCGTAATACACGCAATACCGCCGTAATACACGTAATACCCGTAATACCGTATTATGAAATACTGTGTACACGAAAATCCCGAGTGAAAACCCCCTCGTTGACATGTTATAGACCTTCTGAACCGCTTGCACCGCGTGATCTGGCAACACCCAGATTTCTCTTAAATTCGGGCACAATTCAACAAGCAGGCCCGCCCTTCCGCCAAACGAAGTTGCCAGCTTAGCTTCGCTGCGCCGGCAACTCCGTTCGGCAGGGCCCAGGCCTGCTTGGCCTGCCGGCGGCGATGGTCGGGCCTGCGGCCCCCCCATTTCTGTCAAGCGATTTGCTGTAGAACATAATCAAATGATGTAACGGGCCTTCGGCCCGCAAAGCCCGTCGTCCTTAAAATTTGTCCCGTAGACACGAGAAAGGGATGTAACGGTGAAACATCACGACTACAACCCACCCTTCTGCTTAGAAAACGTTTTTTGGGGTGGGGGGAGGGAGCTTCTTACCTCTTTTGCGGTTTTGGGCCTTCTTTTACATTTAATTGTTCACTAAAGCAATTTTTAACTTATTTTCGTCAAACAAGACCCTCTAGCGCCTAAACGGTAAGAGATAGAGCCAAACGGACGAAATTTTCGCCCAAAAGACTCTACTTTGACAAGTTACCTTAGGAGGCCATTCAATATTTTCGGAAATTAATAAATTTATTTTTGGGCCACTTTTGTGAGAGAAACTCCCTCTAGCGCCCAAA
>NW_026271369.1:0-1520 GCF_000697945.3 Frankliniella occidentalis | reverse complement strand
GCTCTTCTTCGAACTTGATCTGTCTTTTTATGATCCAAAACGACCCTGAAAATCCTAGGTCGCTAGCTCAATTCGTTCTCGAGTTATCGTGATGACAGACAGACACACACACACACAGACTGACAGACGGACAGACAGACAGACGCGAAACTTTTTGATCATCACTGGAGTAATAGGCTTCGCTAATCGCTCAGCCAACAAACGAAAATTTAGCCCTTTTGGATCATTTTAGTGCCTTTCCAGGAGTGCGAATCTTTTGGTACCTTTGTAAAGGCACTAAAGTCAGCAACACCCCAAGAATGGTGCCCATTCCTACATCCATCATAAAGTGATAAGCTGAATGAAAACTAAATTTAATTTAAAATAGTTTTCAGGAAATCAGATTGTTCAAATCAAGTGTAAATTAATTTTTGTTTATTTTGTTTTAGACTTCAGCCCAGTTCTCTTGGAAGAAGTGAAGAAAGCAATTGAACTGACTGGAAAGAAGCGGCCTGCATCTCCAGCCGAGGTGCCAAGTCTTGAATCTCTAGCCAAGGTGCCATGTCTTGAATCTCCAGCCAAGGTGCCAAGTCTTTGAATCTCCAGTCAACGCGTCGAGGCCAGACGTGGTTAACATAGTAAAACAAGAATAGGGGGGGGGGAGACAAGCTATGGGTGAAGGGTAAAGGTGAATGGTTGGGGGGGGGACTCGACGACGAGCTGCACGTGAAATTTGTCCAATCTAGCCCCCCTTTGCTCCGTCCGGGTATTTAATCTTGGGTCTCCTCTCTGAGGTGGGCCGCGGCCCCGCTGGGGGTGGGGGGCTTGCCCGGGCAGGGTGGCTCGTCTATACCTGCTCAGCTAACGACATCATAATTTCCTTTCTCATAATCTCGTTCCCTTTCGCCGACCCCCAGCCTGGCACTCGCTCCCCGTACCACCTCTCTCCCCTCTGTCTCTCTCTCTCCCTCGTTTCTGCTGCGCGACCTCGTTTCAACTCGCAATTCTCCTTTCACGTACTGTCCGCTCACTCGCTCCTCTCTCATTCTTAGCATCCCCTTCGCCCCACTCTCGCCCTCTCTTTCTCTCTCGGTGTCGCTTGCTCTCTGCCCCTCAGTGGCAGTGTCCGAGACAAGTGGCTCGCAATTAATGATGTGTGCACAGCAGAAAAATGGCGAGCGGTGGCCGGGTGTCGTGTAGGAGAGGCTCCTCGGCGACGCACCGCACAGCGCAGGGCAGCGCTCTCACCCTCGCCTCGCGCGTTGCCCCAAGACATTCATCGAAAAAAAAAATGCGGTACGACAAAAAAAATAGACGAGGGGAGGGAAAAAAGTGTTTGCTATGTGGTGGGTGCGTGTGAGTGGGAGAGAGAGAGAGACAGACACAAAGTGGGTGTACGTGTGAATGAAGCGTCGTGTGTGTATGTGGGTGGGTGGGGTGCGGTCTGCCGTGCAATACGCTGTGTGGTTCGTTATTTCACGTCGCGTCGTTAGCCGCGCAGACACACTCACATACACGCCAACATAATAACGTGACATTAA
>NW_026271368.1:0-1887 GCF_000697945.3 Frankliniella occidentalis | reverse complement strand
GAGCCTCCGCGATGTGTTGAGAATGGCTACGACGGAGCCATCCTGAGGCTACTTTTTTCTGTACGGGACACACGGCGCAAGGGGATAACCAAATGATTTTCGCAAAAGGGTTTAAACTAAAGGAGAGGGCAAATAATAAGAAACGCGAGTGAGACGTCGCGTCGAAGCAAATCGCGCCGGGTGTCGGTGCGCAGGCAGGGGGCGAGCTGGGGGCGACAGGTAGCGTCGCCGCAACCCTTCCCTGCACCCTTCCGTACCTGCGGACCTGCGCGCGGCCCACGGCGACAGCCGAATCGTCTTCAGATCGAATGTATGAATAATAAGCCTTTTGTTATTTGCGTCGCGCGATATTCGCGAACAGCAGCAGCAGCGCCCGCGGACCCGCGCGGCCGCGTCAAAAGGGACCCGCGTGGCGAGGCCGCGGGACGCAGCGGGAGCGGGGAGCTCTTTGCATACATTCGCACGGTGTTGACTATGCAAAATCCCGTGGCTCGACCCGAGAGGGTATGACATTTCCCAGCAGCTAGTCCAACGGCCGTGGCGTGGCGGGGCGTGGCGGGGTGGCACTCTTCTGGGTGCTGCCGCCTGATATGTGAGTCCGCCCCCAGGGGGGCCAGGAGGGCGCGGACCGTGAGCGCGAGCGAGGCGCGCCGAAAAAACATTATCTTCGAGCGAGAAGCAAGACAGGGACACTGTAAACGTTCAAGTTGTGTATATCCTAAGTCGTGCTAAAATTATTGTATATGCGTCCAGGTTTCATTATTATTTTTCACAAAATTATGACAAACACCAACGGGATTATCTCCCAGCGGTTGAAGTTTCGGATAAAATTGCATTATGTTCACGAAAATACAGAAATAAGGAGCGAGAATATCGATTCCTTACTGACGAAATTAATGTTAAACTTGCAGTTATATTTTAAGCAAAACTGTTGTTTCGATTACTTTCTGAAATATTCGTGCTCCGTTTTTAAGGCTCACTGAGGAATGCCCGAGCCACCCGAAAGACCACGGCTAGGGCAAAGCGGTTATTCCGAGGAAGGCAATAATGAGGCTTGCTTTGGTTTCGACTACACCGGTAATGAGACTCCGCTCGTCCCGAATGCAACTCCGTTTCTGATCAGCGCTAAGGCCTTTTCAATAACCGGTGCACGTGCAAAGCGTTGCATCAGATAGCGCGCGCACCCCTCGCTCCCTCATTAGACGGCCATCCCGACCTCCTTTAAATAATCTTCATCGTGTAAAAGGGTTGACTACCTGGCGGAGGAGGCTGGCTGATCAGAAGGGTCGATACACCAGTGCTGGACCGTCCTATCTCCCGCTCCCCTTAGCGGAAGGAAGAGGTTCTCACGGTGCTTCATCGCCTTCAACAGCACCGTATATGACACAAACACACATCACTGACATCAACGCCATCCCCCAGCAGTAGCGTCACGCGTCACCCCGCGACAGTTTACGAATAACAACAGTTACTCTCGGTTACAGCTTCGGTAACAGGCGTCGGCGTCATCGCACAAAACCAAAGTCAGAAATTAATGTTTTACTTCAATATAATACACATTTTGGGAACAAGAAAACGGTTCATGTGGTTGCGGCGCTTTTCTATTTTTCCCTTGGTTTTCCCTCGCTGGCTGGTGCCGGACGCCCGCAGCAACCACCCTCCTGCAGCCGTCCACTGGCAGCGCCGGGCGCCGGCAGCCACCCCTCGGCCGCCCCGTCCACTGGCAGCGGGCCTTGGCAGTAGAGAGACTCATAGGGAGAGAGGCGTCAACTCGGGGCCCCGCACGCTGCGCTGTGATTGGGTCGGCACTGGGCGGCTCCGTCGGCCAGCCTAACATCTGGCCTCACAAAGGCAGGGAGTTGCGAACCCTCCGGAGCCCGCCGGGCT
>NW_026271367.1:0-1016 GCF_000697945.3 Frankliniella occidentalis | reverse complement strand
GGGGGGGGGAGGACGAGGTGGTTACTTTCCGACGAGAAGCAAGATCGCATCGAAAGGGGGTATATAAGACGATTTATCGAAACACACAACACTCACGGCTGCCGACCGCGCAGTGCGGCGTGGCGTGGCGCGGCGTGCATACAGACGACATGTAGCACGTATCCGGTGAACGCCTTACAGAGGTGGCGTCCAAGCCGGCTCGTCTTTCACCCTCTGTGTGTCTCTCTCCCCACACTGCTTCTCTCTCGCTCCCTCCTGCTCCCACCTCCCGCCTTTCGCACAACAGAGGCCGCGTCCGCGGCAGCAGCAGCCGTACGCGCTACTAGTAGCCATCGGCCAGCCATCGGCCATCGCGTTATGATGTATGGTCCAGGGAGCGGGGGCAGCGGCGGCGGGAGCAGCGGCGGCGGGAGCAGCGGCGGCGGGAGCAGCCAGAGATCCGATTGAAATCGCAAAAGGTGAGCAGGCGGACAAATCACAATAACCTCATGCGGACAGCAACGCGTTGGACTGGGGAAAAGGAAAGGACGTAAGAAGGGCAGGAAAAACTGAGGCGTCATTGGAAACATTGTCGCCGTTTGCTCTTGGATGTATGATTATGAAGTAATAATATAACAGCGTCAAAGAACATTCTGCGGTGGTTATCAAGGTAACAAATGATGTACTCGGTCCGCTAGTGCTTAAAAATTCAAACATAAAAACGAATAATTTGGACGGCGCGACGAGTATTAGAACCCCCGTCACACAGTTCACACGTGGCAGCGATACCAAAGAGCCACGAGGCCGGTCTCGAAACGTCAGGTAAGAGGGTGTCGTGATGGAACCGGTTCTTCTCCCGCTCAAGCTACTGCGAAGACTCGTGCATTTAGCCAAGCTCGAACGGCCACTCACATTGTGGCGCCGTAGCCGCGCCGGTAGAAAGTCGGCCCCTTGCGGCACAGGTCAGGGGTTCGAATCTCCCATCCCAGATACATTTTTCTGAACCGGTCGAACTCTTGGAGTTGAACTTAAACCCG